>NW_013566627.1:0-21500 GCF_000499605.1 Eimeria maxima | reverse complement strand
TATATATATATATATATATATACGCATATACGCATATACGCATGTAAATATGTACATCAAATTTGTACAAGTTACAGGAGACTGCCATACTTCGCGTGTGACGGCTTCTTTCCCACGGTGCATGTAAAGACGTGGGGCTCCTTCAACCGCTGCAGACACAGCAGCAGTAGCGGCAACAGCAGCAAAAGCAGAGGACATAAGGACTGTTCTTGCTTTGTGCGTGTATGCATGTATTCTTGTATGCATGCGTGTATGTTTCTATGTGTCCACGTACGTATCTGTATACTTATCTATAAATCTGTGCTCTGTGTGTGCATCTATGTATCGGTGTATGTATCTATGTACCTGTGTATGTATCTATGTATATGGGTAGATATATGGTATGTAAATGTACCTATGTACCTGTATCTGTGTGCGTCCATGCCTCTGTGTGTATAGGCATAGACGCATCTATTTGTAAGGATGTACGTATGAATGTATGTATGCACGTTTGTACGGTGTATATACGAATGCACATATGTATGTATATATGCATATATGTATGGTTGCGTGGGTGCACGATGCTTGTTTGTGTGTGCTTTTCTGATGGAAGAGAGCACACAAAAGGAGATGAAAGCTGCAAATCCAGCGGTGAGAAGGAGCAACAAGCGGCGAAAACGGCGAAAAAGACAGGAAAAGGAGACAAAGGGGGTGAGAGAAGCCAGTGGTGACAAAGTAGAGAAGGAAGGAAACAAAAACGAGGCAACAAGCAACTGAAATGACAGAAATAGACACAGATATATGGGCGAAACGAAGCAACACAAAACGAACCGCTTTCCCTGGCGTATGGGTCGGGGGCCCTTGGCGCTCAGCAGCATCGGAGGCGATGTTCAGAGTCCCGTCATCAGACTGCAAAACGTAAACATTAGCCGAAAAAGCACCAAAAATAATCACCGGACGAAAAAGGGCGGAAAACAATACAAGCATAACAGAGACAAGAAATAATACAAAAGCAACAAACAATACAAACAATGCACACAATACACATGGAAACAAATTAAGGATACAGGTAGGAAGGGATAGCGACGAAAGCAGAGAGAGACTGGCACAGACACAAAAGAAAACCAAAAACACGGAGGAGAAAAAGAGGAAAAAAACCGAGGGCACAGCCCGCTCTCGAGAAGGTGCTCTCGAGAATGAGCGACACCATCCAACGACGAGAGGCAACAGAAAGAAAACGAACACAAACAAAACAGAAACAGACAGAAAGGGCGAACAAGAAACAAAACAAAAACAGAACAGATGCACGCGAAGCAGAACCAACGTAAAAGGGAACAACCAAAGAAAAGCTAGACAAACTCAATCAGTCCAGGGACGCAGGAAAGAGGAAAGCAAGCCAAGAAGGGAACTGACAGAAACGGAGCCTCTTTGTAGCTGATGCGAGGTCGGCCTCTGTTCTCTGCCTGTGTGGGTAATGAGCGAAGAAGAGTTTGGCCCCTGGCGGTTCGGAAGACACCTGCCGTCGCCTGAAGTCCAGCTGTTTATCACTGCAAACATGTCCTCGTCGCTCCTGCAATTGTACAATTCAGCAAGAAAAGCTTTATGATAATTCCCCCCGAGTGTTTGCACATTTCCTTTTCCGATTCTTTTCCCTCTAAAAGGACTATATATATATATATATATATATGGTTTTACAACATACGTGCACCTGCCTACATATAAACATATATAAAGATGTACGCATCCGCATAACACATAAATCTATGCCCGCGCGCAACCAGATGCAGCAGCAACAGCTGCTGTTGCGCCCCATGCTGTTGCAGCAACCACTGCAACACGAGTAACCGCTGTTGCAACAGTACTAACCAATCCAACATGGCAACAGCTGCAAAACTAACAGCTGCCCCAGCAACAGCAGCAACCGGTACAGCAGAGCAACTGCTGCAATGGCTGCAACAACACAAACTGCAGCGGCAACAGCAACAGCAAGAGCACCAACAGAGGCAACAGTCTGGGAAACAGCAGTGTGATCGTGGGTTCGTGTACCGGTCATCCCCAATGCAGAAGACAAAGTCGATGTCCCCGTGAAGAGTTGAAAGCGTTTGCAAGATTCTTTCGACTGCCTTCCCTTTGTTGACCCCCAGCAACTTAACTTCCACATACCCCTTCCCGCTCACCACCGTCACAGGGTAACCAAACAGCAACTCGCTGCACACACAGCAGTAAACATTACAACAACAGCTGAAACAAGAGCAGCAGCATGGCGCGCAACGGCAGCGGCAAGACCCTCAGCAAAAAGCAGCAGCATAACATACACTGCTACCCCCCGTGCAGGCTTTGGCCCCACAAGCCACTAAACCCAGCCACTGACTCCAACCCGTAAACGCTAAGACGTCATACACCCGTATTCCCTGCGCCTTGCCTGTCTGTTAGCTACAGCCAACTAAGGCACTCATGCAACTAGGGTTTTTAATATGTGGTTTAGGGCTTAGGGTGTGTGGTTTTGGATTTAGCCTCCTCTATATGGTGTTCGTGTGCGGCGTGGCAAAGGCGGTCGCCGTTGTGTTGTGGGTATTCTGGGGTTTACGGTTTCGATTTTAGGGTTGGGGATTTACCTGAGGTGGCTGGAGAGGTCTTTTGCCTGCAGCTGACCGAAGTCGGGGTCTGCATCTCTGTACTGAAATACCAATGCGCTCCCCTGAGATGTGCATAAATGGCAAACATAGGAAGTATACAATAATTGTTATTGGTGCTATTTTCAAAATAAGCGACAGCAGTGCATAGGGAGGAGAACACCCAGCAACTATACCCCAAACTAGGAAAAGTGAAGAGCTAGGGTTTAGGATTTGAATTCAAAGTTTAGGGCACGGGAATTTCCTGTTTTGGGTTTCAGAGAAAAATGAACTGCTTAGCGTAGTACTGATTCCTAGGGTAACGACAGCTCCTGCAGTTCGAGGTTAGGGTTTAGGGTCTGGTCGGACTTTGTTTTCGATGAAGGAGCCCTGAGTTCTTTTGACATATTGCAGCATCAGCTCAACAGCCACAGACTTCCACGTGAAATCTGCGTCCGGGCACATGCAGCCCCATTCGTCCCCTGTCAGCTTGTCGAGGCGGTAGTAGTAGCCTGCAACGGCAAAACCAACGCAGCATCTAAAAGCAGCACTGCAGCATGCAGCCGCTGCAACATAGCCCCTCGCCTGCACACCATCTGCATGCAGAGTGCTGAGTGTATGCATGCATGCACGCACGGAAAGAGAATTCATGCATATAATGCCTCAAAAGAGTGCATATATGTGAGTACCATGCAAACATGCACCGTGCATGCATGCAAAGTCTCGGGAGGGCCTTACCGTGTTCAGCACACAAGCCGATGCCTTTGACGTCTCTAAACCAGTCTTCTAGTAGACTCCTATCTCTTCCACTTAATATAACGACAGTGTTTTTGGGATTTTGCAAGAGAGCCTTCAAGCAACGCTGAACTTGGCCTGAAGGAGGCCGGCCAGCAGCAAACAACTCCTCTCCGTTCTTCTGCCTAGAACGGCACAACACACGCTTGGCAGACAAAATTCAAATAGAGCAACAGGGGAAAATGTACGCTCACTCGAGGACAGCCAGAGGGCCAGTGCGGTATCAAGGGGGTGAGACAGCGAACAGAAGAAACGGAGAGAACGTGCGAGAGCTACAGAGCGAGAGAGAGCGGAAGAGAGAGAGAAAGCGAGAGCGACAGAGAGCGAGGGGACACGAGCAAGAACGAGAGCGAGAAGCAGCGCCACTACAGAGCCCTAACCCATAAACCCTAGGCCCCTGAAGGCAAACCATTAATCCAACGTCCTTGAGAATCCAAAATCATTGCGAACCGACACAAAAGAAGAGCACAAGATCATCGTAGCGCACGACTCCTCGCACCCAGTGCTGCTTCCAGCCTAAGCCATGTACCACAAACCCCAGCTCACATCATGGCCAGCCGCCTTTGGTCGGGAGCCAAAGTCCCTTCGCAGTCGAAGAAGAAAACGCGATGGCGAGAATTCCGAAAGGCAGTCATCACCAGCGAGGTGTCCAGGTACCTGCAAGTATGCCTCAATCCCTAACCCCCAAACCCTAAATACTAGAGCGCGCTGGTAGCATCGTTCGGGTGGTGTTTGTCAGTCCCATAAAATGAAACCTCTGACAGCTAAGCCCTCAAGCCAAAACTTAAACTCTAAACCGTAAACCCTCAAGGTTGCGTGCCTGAAGTGGGAATCCATGCCCATCATTCTGTAGGTGTTGCCCAGTCCCATAGAGGAATACACGAGGTCAGCACTCTTTCTGGCTCTTGCAAGGTCAAGTACAAATTCTTCCGCCCAGTTTAAAGTATTGTTGTGCTGCAAGTGGGTTTGGTCTCTCCCCACTGCCACCTGCATCGTCTCCCGTCCAGAGACAGCCGCGTCCATCGCAGCGGCCATCGCGTCGCACTGCACACATCACCCGCGCACCCAACAACCATGCATGCACCCAAGCAACCATGCAGATATTCAGCAAAGCACGCATGCAACCATGCATGCATGCAACCATGCAACAGTGTAGGCGAGCGTTCAACACTGAATAGATGGATGTTGCAATGCATGCGAAAATGCATGCACGCATGCACTAGCCCCCCCCGAGCCCGAGTGGAACGACACACAGCGCAGAGTGCCCCTAACCTCGTCAGATCCTAGTGGAAAACGTAAAATTCAGCGTAAATTAAAAGTGTCAAATACAAGGTGGGAATGAGGCACTTCAAACAGAAGAGGGCGTCATCAGTAAAAGAAATGGGACAGTCTACAAAGCGGCATGCATTGTAAGCAAAACTACCAAAATGAGGCCGGAAGCGACAGTTCGATAACAAGGAGACAGGTTAAACAGGAGGAGACACATGAAAGAAACGAAGGCAAAGGAAATGACACGGCGTTCATACAATTGGACAGTTGCTTAAGTGGGGAGGGCTAGGCAGCTAGAACGCAGAAACTATGAGCAGGATGAGACAACCGGATAAAAGGGGCACCATAGGAGCAACAGGAGACAGTTCAAGAGGGCAACATTTGAGCAGAAAGAGACAGTTGACTTATTTACATTCCACGGGTTGACCCGAATGGGGGAGGCGAGGGCCCTAGAGCAGCCGGTGAACTCCGAGAGGATTGCTGCAGTAGGTCTTAAGTCGTTGCGGCAGCATAAATATTCAAAGGGATTCAGGTTTAAACCTTCCCTGATGCAGCTGTCGAGTAAGCAGTCGGCAGCTGTAAACAAACTGCAGCGCTCATGCCACTCCACCTCCTTGATCAGCAGTTCGATGTGGTCTCCCCGGCCTTCAGAAAAACACCGCACGCAACAGGAAATGGATGACAACTACGAAGTTCCACGCACACAAACATAGAGCAATATGTACGAATATGCACCATTTCGCTATAGTTTGAGGGGTTTTATATCAACAGTATCTTTATGAACTCCCTATGAGCTGTCAGCAGCGATTAGCTATTGTGAAGCGACCACGGTGACTTCCTAACATGCTTCTACACTAATCCATTGATCAAATGAATTAATAGGTCCCGAAGGACCACTTTAGTACTTCGAATGAAGCACAACCCACCAAGGGCACTGTACTTTGCGTTGACTTCTTCAACTTGTCGCTGCAGCCGCGACGCCAACGCAGCAGCATCCGAGCGGCCCCAACTACGGACAGGATATGCGTATTGTATCAAAACAACTTCTCCCTGAACCACGACAAGTAAAGAACTAAACACAACTCAATACTATCACCACCGTCCACCGATACCTATCACCTACAGAATCCATGCAAAGAAAAAATAAAATCCAATTATATAATATTGGTAAGCAGCATAAATACAAAACAATCAACCGTTGCGCCTTTGTTTATGCAAAAACCAGTCCCCCCAGTAAATGTAGAGCAGTACAACAACTAAAAGCCAGGAGAACAGCAAGAAGAAAAGGATACGACCCGGTGGTTACCCTTGCATATTCATAGCATTCAAGAAATCGCTCAAATGCCGCTATTTTAAGCTGAAGCCCTGCTAAGGGTTCGCAGCGGTCAACAGATCCAAAGATAAACTTTCCAGGATGTCGGCTCCTACACGCAACCAAACACAGCAACTCACAGCAAATAGACCAAACTAAACACGAACTGCAGCGGGCAAGGGGAAACGTGAGCGAGGAGCATAACCAGAACAAGCAGAAGAAGCACCCGCAGCAGCAGGAACAGAAACAAACAGCAACTGTAGCCATAACATAAGCAGCTGCAGGCACCATAAAAGCAGCAACATCAGCGGTAGAAACAAACACAACAGCACTAGGAACAACAGAACTGGAAGTAAGGAAAGCAGACGATGTAGCAGCAGCCGGAACAGAAGTAACAGGAGCAGCAGGAGCAGTGACGGAGACGGGAAGAGCAACAGCGTCAGCAGGAACACGAGAAGCAGCAGCTGCAGTAGGGACGGAATTTGCAGCAACAATGATGTCGCTTCTGCCGGTTTTGTTCTCAAAAGAAACAAGAACAGCACGAGAAACAGCAGCAGCAGCAGGCAGAGAAGGAACCAGAGGAGGAGCAGCCGCAGGAGCAGCTGGACGAGGAGCAGTAAGTGTGACCGCTGACCGAATGGCTTCTGCTGCAGCGCTGCAGTTTGCATCGAGAAGAGCTTGTTGGAGGTTATTGTACATGATATGAACATGCCCTACTCTGACAAAAACGCTTCTGCCTCCAAAGTCAATAGCAAGGAGACCGCCTCTTCTGAAGGAGAACTCTAAACCCAACAGACGGCGGCAAGTGACCAGGAAATGCCGTGCATACTCGAAGAAGTGGAATCCTATCAAGTCCGCGCAGAGCATCCCACGCAGAATCTGAATACAAGAGAGAGTAAACAGAAAAACAATTTCTTCGTTTTCGCCTCTGTCTTTAGCTGTGCCTTCGGCTCCCTCGTGGTCTTGCGTTATTCAAAGGCACAAAGTGGAACCACAACAAGAACAAGAACAAAAACAACACTAACGACCGAAGCACGAAGAGGGACAAAGACAAAGAAGGCAGAATGGAGGGAAAGGGAGCCAAGCGTCACCTCTTCTCTGTAGGGGAGGCACCTGAAGATTTCGCTGGAGGGGAAGGGCACATGCAAAAAGAGGCCGATGTTGGCAGTTCTGTTTCTCCTTGTGATATACATTGGAGCAATAAGGAGTTGGAAGTCATGAATCCAAACAATGTCCGTTTCATGCATTTGCAGGGTGACTTGAGAAGCAAAGAGCTTGTTGATAAATAAGTAAGAACCCCAGAGCTGCTCGCTGCTTAGCTGCTGCTGCTGCTGCTGCTGCTCCGTCGACAGTACGTTATGGAGGAGCGGCCGCAGCACAAAGTCACAGAAGGAGAAACACTCTTGCATTTCTTTCTCCGGGCAAAAGATAGGATAGCAGCTGAACCCCTGCAACAGTTCTCGGATTTCTTCTTCTTCTTCTGCATCAGCAGGGAACACCCCGGGAAACCCAAAGAAAGAAACTGCTAACTTTGTCTTCCCCCTCAAGTGCAGCAAAGAAGGCAGCAGAGTGCACTTCGAAGGCCGTAGCTCAAACCTTCCTCTGCTGCTCCGCAGGAAGGGCACCAGCGCTCCGCTACCGTCCCGCTGCTGCGGCACCGGCCCTCCTCCAGCTGCTGCTGCTCCTGCCACTGCACCTGCTCCTGCTCCTGCTGCTCCTCCTGCCGGTGTTCCTGAGGCTGCTGCTGCCGCTGCACCTGCCGCTCCTGCCTCTTCTGGTGCTGCAGATGGTGTTGGGGGTGACGACGGGGCGCCTTCTGCGGCCGCCGACGGCTCTGCTCCTGCTGTACCTGCTGCTGCGGCGCCAGCAGCGGCAGCAGCAGCAGCTATTGCTGCTGCTTCGGAGGCACTATTCTGGTGGGTAGCCACCCGCACGACCCGCAACGGGAGCTCAAGAGAAACCACAACTAAGGAATCATTCTCGTCAATCTCTGCAAAACCTTCTTTAGCTGATAACAGCCGCTCCCTCAAGTCAGCGGCACCCTGAGGCATGTCCTCCCGTTTCTCCTGTGTTAGCACACAACCCTTGACCCTTAAACCCTAAGAGGCTAACACCCTAATTCTTAAACCGTAAGCCCCAAAGCCTCCACCCCAGAGGATCAGTCCTAAAAGTCCAAACCCGGAGTTCTAGACACTCCAAAAGGCGACAAAGGTAAAATAGGGCATTCAACAAATACGCGAAGTGTATTTAATGCAATCCCTCTAACAACAACTGTAACACCAGCACAATAGTACTCCAGCGACAGCAGCAAATGCAGCAGCACCTGGACATGTTCCACATGTTCCCCTACCCCTAATCTCCCCATAGCATGCATGCACTAGCATAATCACAAACTCTGAGACATAAACTCCAAACCCTAAGCCCTGATCTCAGAGGTTCAAACCGTAAACCCTGTTCAATAGACCCTAAACCCTGAACCCATAAACCCCTGACTTGAACCCTGATCCCTAAGTCTCAGGCCTTTAATCCCGACCCATACCCACCAAACACTAACCTGAGTTTCTGGAGCAGCATCCCCTGTTAGGTCGCAAGAGGTTTTGCTGCGGATGAACCCGTTGTCATCTTCGACCAACATCTCAACTCCTGTTGGGGTTAATTCGCGGTTGCCTTCAATCTCCTCCCACCTAAACTCACACACGAAAAAGGTTTGAGGTTGATGGGCTTGGACTAAGATTAAGAGGAGAGCAAAGGCTCAGGCACCAACAATGAAAGCACGAGTCACAATGTACAGCCCAACCCCTTAGCACTAGAGTCACATAAAAAAATAAACCCTTTATAACTATTCAACCACACAGCCGTAAACCATAAACTCTCAAGACTCAACAAGGAGTTCTGTGAAATTCTGGACATCGTAAACCCTAATCATCGACAAAGAGCACAGTAGGCCCTAAACGATAAACCCTTGAAACTCAACAAACAATAAAGGCGCTCTCCAGCGGCATGCATCTGGCCGTCACCCAGATCCCTTCACCCCACGGCGCACACCCAAAACCCTAAACCCCAAATCCTAAGTCCTCCGTGTGTAGTGTTTCACCTGACGATCTCATTTCTGTCGTTGAGAATAACATATTTATACGCCACCTTCTTCTTTAGGGGCAGCATCGCCGGCTTCTTGCTGAACCAGGCGGGGACAACATCTTCGTTCGTCACCAGCTCGTGGCAACGCGCAACCTGTGCCCAATAAGCCATAAACCCTATGCCCTAAACCCTAAAACTTATCCGTATTCATAGACCCCGAATGACAACCCCCAATGCACACCCATCACCAAACCACAGTCTTCCAACATTAATCATTACGTCCAAACCTCAGTGAACAATAACAATCACTAAACAGGAATTCAGTCCTAATCAAAGGGATCCAATTCACGAATCTTCATGAACCCCAATCAATACACGCCATAAAACATTAGCAAAACCTACAAGCGAACAGTTAAGGCACCAGCAACAGCACACCTACTCCCCAACCCTAAACTTCGAAACGGCTAGATTCTGCAGTGCGACGCGCGACTACTAAACCTTATAAAGAGCCGTTCGACAGCAAGCTCTTAAAACAAGTACAAACTTCTAGGCCTTCTCTCCCGAACTGCATCCCCTAAAGCGTCACGGGCGCGGGCTTACACCTCCCCTCAGTGTGGAGGGTTTTGATTTTACTACAAAATGCTGGGGTTTACAGCTCACCTGCCAGTTGCCCAGTTGCGACTCTGAGCCAACAACCGCCACCTTTTCGCCAAACTCCGTGGGGATCACCACACGGAAGAAAGTCCGTGTGTAAAGAGCCCTCATTTTCTACGGTTTTGGAGTTTACGTGGGTCCACGAGGGTTCAATACGGTTTAGGGCTTATTAGGGTTTATTTGCGCTTATTATGGTTTAGGGCCGATGGAGTCCAACCCAGGGCCAACCCCACATTTCCTCTTCACCCTCCCCCTGCACCGAACACCGCAGCAGCAGCTCCTACTAACCCGAAACCCTAACCCCTCAACTCAAAACCTCAGCCCCTAGAGCCTCTCTGCAAAACTCTTAAGGATTTTGAAGCTATATAAGCAGCTGTCTTCAGAAGTTGTGGAGGAAGTTCAGCAAAGAGCAGGAACCCCACTGACACATGGGGGCCCCCAGGGGCCCCTTCAGATAGCGTGGGGGCCCTCAACGGGGTATTGAGAGGGGCTCCGATCTTAACGAGTAAAATGCAGCAAAAAATGACACCATGCGTGCGCTGTATTCGTCGCTGACGCTGCTGCTGCTACTGCTGCTGCTCTTGCTCCTGTGCTGCTCCTGTTGATGCTGCTGCGCCGGGGGCCCCTGTGTTAAGCCAGCTCGTGAACCACCTCTGGGAGCTTTTTGGATTAGAAAAGATGTCAGTGAGACTCCCGTGTCTAGGGTTTAGGTTTTAAGGTTTGGAAGGGGGTTTAGGACCTCTATAGCTGCAACACACCGGGTAGAGAGGACGACGCGCTGGCGCACAGGGCGTAGAGGTTTAAACAGCTGCCTGGGGGTTGTGTTGCTGTGTACGTACACTGCAGCAGCAAAATAAATTATAAATAAATTATAACAAAGAAGACGATAACCAAAAGAAGGGAAGAAATGGAAACGGCAAGACTCGCGGCATGCGCCTTCCAGCAGCGGCTACCGTTGGCTGATGTGTCGGGACCGCCAAACCCTTACCCCATATTGTAAACTCTAAACAGTAGACCATAAACCCTAAGATAAGATTGTATGATAGCACATTTGACCCTTAATTGTCTATTTTTGTTTCATAAGAGACGCTTGACTCTCGTTTCCCCCTGGTTTGTCCGCTGCTGGCCCTTGAACCCGATGCATTAACGGGCACGCCTCCACCATGTACATTCATTATTGGCATTATTTTAAGCTTAATTGTCTAACAACAATTATAACTATAATAATGAAAGACGCTGCTGTCACAGACCTGGCCTCGGCCTCGCTGTAGCGCTATATATCTAACTGTAACGAGAGTCCTTGAATCATCTCTCGAGCTACACGGCATGATAATAATACGAGTTCCTTAACTGCAGGTAATCTGCATCCCCAGTCTCGAGGAGTCCCGGGTTAGGCGTCCCAAGCACCTGGAACTTAGGTAAAATAGGCAGCCTGACATCAGTTGTAACGCACTTTCCTGCCGCTCCTGATGCAAGGCAGCATAGCATGCCAGCATAATCAACCCCCCGTCTCCTGAATACACGAACACTGTAGACAGTTCGCAAATAGTCCTGCACGCGTGCAAGCTGCCTTGTAATGCCAAGTAGATGACCCATGCTGCCGCTGGACTCCCGATGCACGAAGTGGAACTCGCTTATGGGACAGACCTAAGTTTTGCTTCGAGATAGAGCCGTGCTTTCCATATTGAACAGGAAACCCAGATGCAGAGGGACAGATTTGTAGGATAAAGCACAGCCTAACCGTAAACTAGCCCCTTTGAAGTGGTCCTGGCGAATAAAACGTGAGGTATGGGGCGCGCATTAGCCGACTTCAAACCCCTCAACCACACCACGAAATGGAAGAAGCTTACCATTTCCACAATATGGCCAGTACTAAATGTTTGCAGGTTCCAAGTTGCCATTGATAATGGCTTTGCAGTCGCCTTTATTAAATCTCAATACCTGCCGGCGATAGCCGCATGACTGCAAACACTTCTGCATTTGAACACTAAAGGACACCTGAAGGCCAGTGGTGGATGCAGCAACTGTCGACTTCAGATTTGAGCTGTGACACATTAAAACCAGTACTTCTTGACACCGGTCAGAAGAAAGTAAGTGTAAATGTCCAAAAGTCTTTGTTGTCTCTGCAAACAGCTAGCCTCGTGCATGACCCGGAAGCCTCCACCATAATTTCACTGTACACGCGCACGGTAATGCAAAAGTTCTTCTTTATTGAGCGGCACTAAAACAATCTCATGTAGGAGCTTCTCTTGCCGGCTGTTTTATGAGCAATATAACAAAAAAATCGAAGCAAGAGCTAGAGCAAGGTATATGGATAGCAAGCAAAGGAAAACAAACGCGAGGAAGGGTCGGTGGTTAGCGGTATCACGGTTGCTTGCTACACATGCTAAAGGTCGTTGGTTCAGTTCCCCGACAGCCTATAACATTCTTTTCCTAGGAACGACTTGAACAAGTTAGCCTTACCTGACCTTGCGTTGGCACGCTCTTTGTTGTATTCACCATTATAGCACAAATTTAAACCCCTATTGTGCACCTGCTTCCAACTGCTGCGTTTCATGTCGTCTATTTGTTTTATTCCGTTTGGTTCCAACCCAGTCTTGTGCCTGAGTTTCCTACGGATTTCGTTGTACTGCAGTTCCTTGTCTTCTTGTGCAGCAGTGGCTCATTACAAGTTTTCTGTGTTCCTGCTTGTCTTCTACTGCAGTTGTTTATTATGGTGCATGCGAACTCTTCACGAACTCTGGGGGCAGAGGCCTTCCAGTTGAGTCATGCCGATGGTTTAGGGCTTCGCACAGCCTTCACGAACTCGGCAGGATGCAGCTTTACTGCAAGGGTTTACAGTTCGTACCCTTACGCAGGGTGTACAACCACCCGCTGTGAGCGACAATAGAGCCAGTCCCACTACAGCCTGCATCTGAACTGGCTAGCTGGCCAGTTAACCAGGGACGAAGATGTAGCCTCATGGTGCTTCGCTAGCTGCTGTGGAGACAGCACCGCGACGAATGGTCGGAGTCTCAATGAGCGGCACAACATTATCTCCCCGGAAACTGCTCTACGACAAACCCTGCTAGCTGTTTTGGCTAGATAACTGGTTATTATGGATAGCTAGCTAGCCATTCTCACTTTTGAAGCCGAACCTATCCGCTCAGATTATCTGCAGACAGCTGCTGCTGCCGCGTTGTGCTTGTGTGCGGATAAACATCGATGCATGCGTTAAAAAAAAAAGTACAGTTTGTGGCCTTGCGCGTACAGGGTAGCCCTTCTTTGCAGGATACCACATGCGAGATCCAACCGAGCTGCAAGCACTGCTATTCCGTTTGTAACAGTAGCAGCAGATGTGCCGACGTCAGAAACCGTGAAAAAAGAACACAGTGCCGCACTCGGGGCACTCCTTTTCCGGGGGAGCCCTGTCAAGACAAACATCCGATATGTCCAACCAAATCTCTTCGCCGCAGCGACAGGAACAAACATAATGTTCTGGGGTCACCTCCTCCATATCTCGTAAGTTCACAGACACACTGTGGCGCTCACTGCCTGTAAACACCAGCGTACAGCATAAAATTAGGTGGCTTTGGGACTGTAATTGTTGATCCCCTCTGCTGGATTAATTAAAACCATAAAAAATTCAAGAATAATTCAACACGTACACACAACTCAAGTAGAATTATATCCATAGCTCAGCAAGCAAGCAAACAACAACAAACAGTAGCTACTGCCCAAATTCAAGTGTGTATACGCAGCAGAAAGTGAGAGCAGAAGCAGGAATATTTGCGTTTGGAAGTATCAGCATGGTGGACAAATAAATAAATGTGCCAACGTTACTTAAACGGAAGGCACAAGGCACAAGGCAAAGGAAGGTTATACAACAACAAAATGGGTGTCTGTACACTACTTTTGCAGCTGCCCCTGCTGCAATTAATCCCTATCTCTATGCTCCTTCTGTTAGAGCGTTTGCTGCTGGGTTTGCTATCCTGCTGCTGTTGCTGCTTCCGCATCAGGTGTTGCATGTGCTGCTACACTACATGATGCTGGGACTGCACTTGCTGCTGTTACTGGGCCTGCATCTGCCGATTCCATTTGCCTATCTTTTATACCCTCTAAAGCGAATAGAACATCGACAGCTACATCACACTCGGCCCCTCAGCAGCAGCACAAACATATGAAACAACAGTAATTATACGGTACAATACAACTGTCTACACCAGAAGAAACTGAAGGACGCATTCCTCTCCTGCTCACGCATATGCTCTAGGTCTTCCTCCCATCTTGTCTGCCCGGAGGTCAGCTTTCTATACGCCTCTAACACATCCACAAAAGACAGATCTTCCAAATCTCCGTGAGGGACCCCTTCCTCTTGTGGGGGACTACTAGTGGCCTCCGAGGGGAGATCTGACAAAGCCGTTCTCGAGGCAGTTGAGACTGTCTCATTGGGAGCCCCGGTGGGGGTTCCTGCCGAGGTTGGTGGCTGAGCTCCTCGACGTGGTACACCGGTTGCAGGCTCGGTAGAGGTCCCTTGGGCCGGTGTTGAGGGCTTCTCTGTTGCTGAACTTGGGCTTTGCGCGGTTTTGTGTTGCTTATCAGGGTGACATAAGAGTACCTTTTGCCTGAAGGCCTTTTTTATGGTTGTGAATGAGGCGTCTCTGCTCACGCCCAATACAGTGTATGGGCACCTGTGCCGACGGGAGGAGGGAACCACAGGGTCATCGGGCATCCTAAGTGGTTCTAATTGCGTTTCACTGCTATATTTCTTCTGATGAAAGGCGGAAACCTAAGCTCCGTCATGCCTCACAGGCAAAGCATTGAGTGAACAGCCCAGTCACCCAGCTGGCATTACGTGAATCTCTACCCTGCGCTTGTTAAGGGTTTAAAAACGCAGGTTTCTTAAAAATCCCCCTTGCGCACCTGTTCGCTACAAGGCCTGCGTCGGGCTGGTTAGACAGCCCCACGTCCTATGGGTGGAAGGCACGGGTTGACCATTTGACAGCAAAAATTGTCCAAAACCTCCCTATTTAATGCTAAATATTCTTCATATTGTGCTTTATGACGAATTCACGTGCTAGGGACTTAAAGGAATTCCTATTGCAGTGCTCGTGCACTACAAAGCATGTAGTGAACAGCGAGGCTATTACGTGTAGTAGCTCCGATATATACGAAAAAAGTGTTGTACTCTCGGCGGTTTCTTAGTTTAGTTGTACTCTCGGCGGTTTCTTAGTTTAAACTCAACGAATTCTCCCTAAGTGCCCTTCTAAGAAATAAATTAACAACCATTAAAACGGATTCGAATACAACTTAAGTTGTCAAAATCAGTAGTATCCGGACACCCATATTGCACCCTAAGGTGTGTCGTAAGTCCTCCACATAAAAGAAGTGGAATAAAATAGTTAGTATAAATCTCTTTAGGTATTAGACTTTAGGTGAAACAATCCGCTAAGCAGATACATTGAATGTGGGGCCTCGAGGGCTTTGACCTGTTGGACCTTACAAAACAACAAAGGGTTGTGCATAATCTGTGAGGTGCACGCAGGCGATGCTAGTATCTGTAAACCCTAGATAGCCCTACTACACAAAGAGCAATCAAGCAAAGGTTTCAAGAGGTGTGAAAACTGTTCATTCATAGCCGCAAGAAACCGTATCATGCTTCCTTGTGGTGCCTCTTGCACCTTGCACACTTGAGTAGTGCGGCAGGGTGTCTTGTGTCCCAAGGTAGGCTGTAAGGGAGATATATCATCCCTCAGCTCCAGATGCTCCCGCTACGCCTGCAGACTGTGAAGTTTGGACAGTTGCATTTAATGGCTTCTCCTCATCTAGGTGGCCCCGACCTATCCTCTTTCTGTTCATGCATGCATGCAACAAGTACTCCAGGGTAGCCAGTTTTGGTTTTGCATAGAGACCCAAGGATTCGTCAGCCTCATCCCACGTTGGATGCTGCGTCCGTTAGGCTTGTGTAATGCCAAGAAATACCTCTGTTGTTAGCGCAAAGCAATAAATGACAGCAGGCTCTACTTAGCTGCTAGTTACCCCTCTCTCCTGTACGGCAGTAAAACCCTTAGTATACTGTTTCCTACCCCTCTTTCCACAACGGCAGTAGACCCTAAACCCTAAAACTCTAACATGATGCGTAGTGAGCTCCCTGTGATTGCCAGTGCATCCAAAATTGGCAGATTCATCCATCACCCTGCTCCTCTTCATCTCGTTAAAAAAATCCTTTACGTATCCGTTGCCTAACCAGTTCCCCATAGAGAAAACTATAGCCTATAGTTTCGTCTAAGTACTTCAAGTTTATATAATTGTGCTGAACTTGCAAAAGACCCCATGAGCTAGCTACCACACCTCACCATCCACTTTTGTTTTGCCGTTTGCTGCAGAGGGTTGTATTCATTTTTCTGCCTTGTTGTTGCTTCTTCTGCTGCAGTAGAAAGATGTGCTCTGCGCTCATCTTCCGGTTGTACCGATGTAAGTATCACGAGGGCCCTCTTATTTCCCCTTCAGAGATCCAGTATACACTCTATGATATCCATCCTAGTTAACCGATGTTTCCTTGCAAGGTATATATTATTTATATTATTTTTCTGCAGCGGTGAAGTCATTATACTCTATTGCTGCGGATATTGTATGGACATCGCAGGGGAACAACTGATACGAGGAGGGGTGAAGGGGGAACAAAAAAGAGAATCAGTTCCTTATGGTACCTGCAGTGTTCCTTTGCAGGGACACTGCAGCATCAGCAGCACCACCAAGGAGTGTTGCTAATGTTAGTGTTTCACTAGGGGTAATGTGCAGAGGTAACTGCTGGCTGTTGACTGTTCCAGCCGCAGATACTGCTGTTGGTTGCGGCTGCTCCTCAACTGCAGTAGAGTTTGTTTCGTTTTTTCTCCATCTCCTCTGCTTAACTCTCTTTTGTTCTTTTTAGGGTTTTTTTGTCAGGGTTTGCAGGGAGGGTTTACGCGACCAGGTTTACCAGGAGACAAGGGGAGAGTTTATGCATGAGGGTCTACCTGTGTGTCATTATAAGGAATATCTGCAGTGCATATACACCTGACACAACCTAATTTATCCATAGACTGTAAAACATATGCCGCTAACACCAAAGCGTGTTACCCTGTAAACCCTGTAGTATGCTGGGGTGTCTGTATACACCACATACTGTCAGTGGATACACACACAAGAGTTAGGCTGCGCTGCAGTGTGCAGACACTCCAACTTTGTGCTGCAAATGGCTAGGAAGAGCCGCTGTTGCTGCTGCTGCGGCTACGGCTTTTGCTGCTGCATCTGCAGCAGAGAACGGCAGTGCCGTGGGGTTTAGAGAGAGAGAGAGACTAGCGAGTAAGAATAGCAGCCTGCCGCATGCCGCCTAGGGTTTAGGGTTTACAGTTTATGGCTTCGGTATGGTGTTTAACTTTATGAAGATAAAGGTGGAGTTTTAAGCAGCAGCGGCAACAACAACAGCAGCAACATTGCTGCCACCGTGCTGCAATTGCGCAGGGATGGTACCAGAGCCAAGGGTTTAGGGCTTAGGGTTTATGGTAAGGGATTAAATGGACCGTTTTTCTTGTTTTTTATGATTAATAATATTTAAAAATTCCCCTTAAAGACAAGAGGCAAGCCGTATTGCCTTCAACAACAGTTTGGGGTCGGGTGGATGATGTACACTTGGAGCCCCCAGTGTGCTACAAGTTCTAAACCCTATACCCTAAACCCTAAACCCTGTAGCAAGATGTTAGCGCATCCTGTTTTTGCCTTTCTCCCGTAGGATTTGCCTCCGACTTACTCCCGAACTTCTAGCTCCAGACGTTAAACCCTAAACCGTAACCGTAAACCCTTTTAGGCTTCCTCGTGGCTTCAGGATTTAGCGGAAACACGCGCCCCACAGCGGCTTCACTCCCTTCCCATTTATTTTTCTGTCTCTTCATTTCTAGGGTTTAGGGTTTGGTGAATGCCCCCACACAGGTTAGCGTCGCAGCAGACTGGGGCCCCCTGCAGCAGCAGCATCATACAAGCAACAATAACAGCAGAAACTGCAGCAGCACCAGCAGAAGTAAGGCAATTTACTCCACCCTAGCAGCAGCGGGCTACGCTGCTGCTGCTTCTGATGCTGCTACTGCTGCTACCGCTGCTCCAGGAGGACCGAAAGCTGCAGTCCGAGCTGCTGCTGCAGCCGCCGGACGCGGTGCAGCAGAGGAGCAGCAGAAGCAGCAACAGCAGCGGCGGCGGGATTGCACGCTATGCTCTTTACCGCCGCCCCACGCGATCTTTTCATGCAACTCAGCGACCTTGAGAGCCAACCGGACCACCAGCAGGAAAGGCAGCAGCAGCACCAGCATCAGCACCAGCAGCAGCTGCAGCTGCAGCACCAGCAGCAAGGTCACATGTTAGCTATGAGCGCGGGAGCAGCAACTTTACGGGGGCATGAGTATGTCACGAGGCAGCTGCTACAGCCGCAGACGCCGCTGCAGCAGCAACACCTGTTGCAGCCGCCGTCGCCGCCGCTGCAACAGCAACATATCGATGAAACCCAGCTGAAGGAGAGGCGGGAGCAGCAGCAGCGCAGCCAGAAACTGCAGCAGCAGCAGCAGCGTGCGCTTAGCGAACTGCGCCGTCGCATCGTTGCAGGCAAGCGCCACCGATGGTTGCTTCCCCAAGAGCCACCTCCCAGCAGCACCAACAGCAGCAGCAGTAGCAGCAAACCCGCGCAGCTGCTGAAGTTGTGTGACTGGGGGGAAGCTGCCTTCTACTACTGGGTCAATGCTCAAGGGGGGCCCCTGGGGGCCCCCCCTCCTTTAGACTTCCCTCGGCGTACGCCCATAGCGGCGCTGCTGAGGAGCAGCAAGGCGTCTGTTGCAGCAGCAGCAGCAGCTAGAGATGCAGTAGCTGCAGCTGCTGCTGCTGTTGCAGAGGGACGCCCACCGCCAACAGGGGCTCCTCCAACGTGTGAATTTCCGTCGGCGTTGGTTTATCATGCGTTGCAGCAAACTGCAACAGCAGCAGCCGAAGCGGAGGCACCCGCAGCAGCAGACTGCAGCAGCGGCAGCAACATGGGGAATGTGGCTCGAGAATTGCTGAAGTTTCTGCCGCGCTGCTACAGAGTGTATTGGGAGCATGATTGGGAGCCCCTGGACATGGAGCCTGGCAGCAGCAGCAGCAGCAGCAAGGCTGAGGACATTGACACAACAACCAGCAGCGTCCGCAGCAGCAGCAGCACGTCTATGCCATGCACATCTTCTGCTTCCTCCACGTACAACACCGCGGACCCCGACAGCAACAGCAGCACCACCACCGCTACCAACAACAGCAGCAGCAGCAGCAGCAGCAGCAGCAGCAGCTTATTTCGCTGTGCTGTGCAGCTGCTAGATGTCTGCGGCTCCTTAGGAGGCGCATGCGTTATGGATTTAAAGATCGGAAGACAAATGCATAGTGACGCATCAGACCCACAAAAAATTAAACGCATGCAAAAAAAGGCAGCTAATCGGTAAGATTCTTGTCAACCCTAAGCCCTAAACCCTCATACGATGATAACGAGCAAAGAATGCTGGACACGAAAAAGGGCACAGCTGCTGTTGCTGTTGTTGTTGCTATAGTATTTAGTCTTTAGTAGTTAGTTCCGTTGACACTAATTCACCACTTCTCTATACATCTCCACGATTTAGCTAGGGTTTAGGGTTTATTAGGGTTTTGTGTTTACTAGGGTTTATGGTTTTAAATGTTTTTTTTTTGCTGCAGCTCATTTGGAACTCACGGCTTCGCTGTCTGCGGAGTGGCGGCGCCTTGTGGGACGCGACCGAGGGGATCATCACCTGCTACTGCAGCAGCAGCACCAGCCGTAGCAGCAGAAGCAGTAGTACTACCTACTGCTGCACCGACGACACCTGCTGATGTTTCTGTTGCACCTGTTGCTTCATCTGCGTTATCTGCTGCTGCACCAGTTGCAGCTGCTTCCACCAGCACAGCAGGTGCAGCATTAGTAGCAGACAACGCTACAGCAGCAGGTGCAGCAGCAGGTGCAGCAGCAGGTGCAGCAGGAGCAGTAGCTGTATTCCCCCCTCCTATGTCTTTAACGTTAGCGCCTGCTGCGGCGCATGCACTAAAGACAGATAAGGCTTTTAGGTCTCTGTTTGCTGCATTCTTTGGTGTTAATGGCAGCAGGAGCTTAACGCTGCGGTTGCTGCAGCGCTGCATGCAGCTGCTGCTGCCGATTGTCTCCTTCTTTAGCTGGCAGTCCCTTCTTGCCTTCCATGGATCTTCTCTCCTCCTCGTATACGATGCAGACCCTCCACCTCCTGCAGCTAAGTGCAGCCGCTGCAGCAGCAACAGCAGCAGCCGCAGCGGATATAGCAACAGCAGCAAGACGAGCGGGAAGAGTGGATGCACCCGCAGCAACAACAATGCGCAGCAGGGCACCAGAAGCAGCAACAGCAGCAGCGGCGAGTGGTGCTGCCAGCAAGGAGCTGAAGATGCAGTAGTTAATTCATTGTCTCTTTATATGGTTGATTTTGCTCATGTGTCTTTGCTGCCTGTACACCCCAGAGATGAGGGGTATCTCTTTGGCCTTAATAACCTGCAGCGGCTGCTGCAGATGGTTATTGATGAACTGCAGCAGCAAACGCAATAATAGGAAAGGCAGCAGCAGCAGCAGCAGCAGCAGCACATGCTGCTGCTGCAGCAGCTGGAGCTGCACATGTTGCGGTTCCACCGTTGGATGCTGCTGCTGCGCTGCCGCGTTTTCTTTTTTGCTGCTGATGAACGTACATCTGCTGCCCCGTCGGGTGTGGCGTCGCCAGCAGCAGCAACAGCAGCAACGGTAACAGCAGCAGCTGCTGCAACTGCAGCAGCAACTGAGGCAGCAGCAGCAACCGCTGGCAGCGACTGGAAATGCAGCTTTTGACGACCTCCCGTCGGTGCCCGAAACAGCAGCACCAGCAGCAGCAGCAGCATCAGCTATTGCTGCAGCAGATGCGCTAATATAAGCAGTTGCTGATTTTTGTCCTCTTGTTTGGTGCTGCTGCTGCTTATGTTGCTGCTCCTTTCTTGAAGCAGTGCATGCATTTTTTTTTGCATGCATTTTGCTGCTGCTGCCGCAGGATGCTGCATCTGTGGGCGCTGCTGCAGCAGCAGGATGCTCCAGCTCCAGCGTGCTGCTGCAGCAGCTTTCTGATGCTGCAACTGGCTGCTGCTGCAGCCTTATGCTGCTGCTGCAGCTTTCTGTTGCTGCAACTTGGTGCTGCAGCAGCGTTCTGCTGCAGCTTTCTGCTGCTGCAGGAGTGTGCTGCTGCAGCAGTTTTGTGTTTGTGTGAAGTTGTTTATGTCTCTGTCCCGTTTTGTTTACTATATATTAATGTTGACAGTAAATAGATAATTAAAAAGGGAAAAATAAACAAAAAAAGAAACAAAAGATATGAAGAAAAAAGGAGAGAAGCGAAACAAAGATAGAAAAGGAAAAGGAAGAGCAGCAAAACGCATGCATGCAGCAAAAGACGATAAGGTATACAAATAACAGTAAACAGCGAGATGAACAAAATTGAATAGAAAAAGGTAAAACAGAAAAAAAACAAGCAAAAGGAGAGGCAAACAAATAGGTGTCTTTTTATCTTTTTTCTTTATTTTTGCCTTCAGGTGTATACAGTAGCAAATATAAACTTGCATGGTGTGTGTTTGTTTCTTGTTTACATGCTCCATGTATTATTTATTTTTATATTTATATCTGTTAATGTGTGTACTAATACACATATATATATACATATGCTATATATGTATATATATTATATATGTATTATGTATATATATATATATATATATATATATATTAT
>NW_013566626.1:0-21755 GCF_000499605.1 Eimeria maxima | reverse complement strand
TATATATATATATATATATATATAATAATTGTAATAGAGATGCAAGAAGGGGCATTAATGGACATTAATGGCAAATATACAATGAGGAGGAATAAACTGTTATAAAGGCAGCAGCAAATAACAGCAGCAGAAAATCTACAGAAGCAGAGGTGCTGCATGCCGGGAGGATGCAGTGAAGCAGCCGAGACACAAGGGAAGAGACGGCCTGCCCCTGCTGCAATAGCAGCAGCAGCACCAGCAACAGCAACAGCAGCAACAACAGCAGGAGCGACGGCAGCAGCAGCAGCAGCAAATGCTGCTGCTGTTGCCTCAACACAAAGCAAGCATAGCTCCTTAATTACCTCTATAATACAGAATAACATTAAAACATTATATTAAGAAAAAAAACACTAATGAGCAGGATAAAGGGACTATATGAGAGAAAAACACTATATAAGGAAAAAAGCGGGGAATAAAGGGAGAAAATAATTAATTATTTAGTCCTAATTATATTATAGATAAAAGAGAATAATATGAATATTAAAGAAGAGATTAGGAAGACACGATAGATATGATAGACTTCTAGCCACCAACAACCCCATCCTAGGAAAACACCCATTGCCCATACTACTAATGCAATATTATAACCAATGAGGTTCACACCAACAACACCGGCATAAACATACCAATTATAATAGAACGCAAATGATAGGAAGATGGCACGGAAACGCGGGCCAACAAGATAAGCGAAATTGGTGGGACCCCCAGAGTGTTGGGGGGCCCCACGCGGTGCTAGCCGCCCGCAGCGTGCTGTTGTCACTTATAGTATAGCAGGTGATTATGGAGGAGAAGTTAGAAACAGCAAATGGGAGACTGGAGAACTGCCGTTCAATTCCCTGTAACACATAGAGAGCCCATGCGCAGCAGGAGAAGCTGCAGCAAGGAGGCCCCCATGCGCAGCGTCCATGACAAAGGGGTATGCAGAATAGGGAGGGGTCATGCAGCCCCCTAGATGGGAGGTTCAGGCGGACAGATAATAGGCAAGAGGTCCAGGGTTCGAGCTCCAATGAGGAGTCAACACCCAACAGCATACACCTATGCAGAAGAGGGCCCATATGGAGCCCATGGGGGAACGACGGGGGGCCCATATGAATCCCTTAGGGGACCCAGCAGTATGTCTGTCGAGATACATAGCTCGCCAAATTATCGCATGACACCGAGCGCATGCGCCTGCAGCAGCAGCAGCAATGCCCGTGTCCTCAACAGAAGCAGTTGTTGAGTCGAGTTCAGCGGAAGTTAAGGGCGTATAGAAGGGACTTCTCGCAATTCTAGGACAGAGAAAAGGCCTAATGATTTTCATACATTTCAGTCGGACAAAGGCACATTTAAGAATCACGACACGGGCTTGGCGAAGCCGCTAAAGGCCAACCGTGACTTTCAGGTTGGGGAAGACGGAACGAGGAATTCGGCTGCGCGTCGGCGCCTCCTGGATATGAAAGCCTCTCGCCACCACAAAGGCACATGCATTTCTTGTTATTGTTTACTTGTGCTGTGCGTTGAATCCTGATCATTCAAAGACCCCGTAGGCGTCTCAACTTATTATCGGTTTCCTTACTTCCGGACCTCTTGAAAAGACCAGAAAGGCGAGACACCAATCTGGCTCCCAGCGGTCCAGTTGCTGTGTTGGATCCTCCAGATACCGCACTGCGTTTTGCTTCCACAGGACCCCGAGGTTTGTCAGGCTTTTCTCGGGCCTCTGTTGCAACCGCAGCTGCTTTCGCTTCCCCTCCCGTAGCAGATGTTGGCTGGTAGGCCACTGCAGGAGTTGTTTTAGCGCTCCCGGCAACAGCATTATCAGCTTGCGTTGGCCCAACTACGGGCCTAGGGGCCGCCACTGTTGCACTGGAAATCCTAGGAGAGCCTCCACTCGAAATAGAAGGATACTGGCTCACCCCTGACCCAGCTCCTGACACTAACCGCGAGGTGGGCCCTGCGGCAGCAACAGAAGCGGCCTTCAGCATTGGGTGCGACCCTCCCGTTCGGGGTGCAGTGCATCTATCCAATGCAAAGGCAGACCCCGGTGTTAACTGTTGGTGTAGTGCAGTTGCAGCTGCTGCGGTTGTTGATGCAGCTGTTGCTGTTGCTCCAGGTGTATTTGTTGCATTTACAAGCGAGCTCTTCCTCCCAGAACGGAGATGGGTATAAGCAGCAGTGGCCTCCTGGGTAGCTGTTGGTGATCCTTCTGCTGTTGGTCGCCTCGGTTGAACGTTAGGAGCACCCCAACCAGGAGTCAGGGGCCCAAGGCGCTTATGGTATTGCTGTGTTGGTGGTAAACTTGTGGGTGGCCGTGCTGGCTTTGAGACTTTTTGCACTGCAGATTTTGCTGCAACTACTGATTCTGTTGTTGCCCCTCTCACTATTGCTGGTTCCAGTGGATCAGTTGTGCCGTCCGCTGAAGTCTTATCTGCTGAATTCTTCCTAAGATTTGCTGTCCCCGTCGCCGTAGAATTCAACCGTGCTGTGGTTGCCCGTTGAAATGCTGCTGCTCTTCCTGCTGTCTTTGAAGCTGTTGCAGAGGAGGTGTACTGCTTTTCACCGTTGCATTCCGGGGGCGTAGATTTGAGCTTGCTAGGCAGTATCTTCCCCTGCACTGGTGCTGTGGGCTTCACTGCAGCTGCTGCTGTCGCTTGTAGTGTTTGAAACGGGGATGCTGGACAGGGGCTTCCCCGGCCCTTCGTAGAACGAAGCGATATGGACCCATTTGAAGCCGTCGCCGATAGTTTTCTCTTGTTAGGACTTTCATCATTATTAACGAGCATGCGTTGCCGCATGCGTGGCCCCCCACCACTTGCATCGGCTTTTGCTGTTGTGCTCGTCATCGGCCGCTTCTGTTTTCCATCAGCAGAAGGCGCGGGCTCAAGCGAAGAAACTGTGGCTGCTGGTGCTCCGTTTCGGGCTGTATTTGACGACTTTGGTTTTGCTGCTGTATTAGTGTGTTCGAGGGGCAGGTGATGTAGCACAGGCTGCGACAGATTACGTAGCAGTCCGGGCCTTGATGATGCATTTGTACCGGATCTTGTTGCTGGATCTAAAACCGTTGCAGGGCGTGATTCCGCAGTTTCGCTCCGGGACAGGCTCTCCAACTTCTGTTGAATCCCTTCTCCAGGGGCTTGCTGCTCTGCGTTGGTGAGAACCTCGGATGAAGATCGAAACGGTGCAAGCTGGACCCCTCCTCGCACGCTCGAAAGAGTGCTGTAGCTGCTGAGAGATGCAGTGTTCCCGTCATTGTCCTCCTTTTCTGACCAGAGGGCAGCGGCTTCTCGGACCGTTGCTCCTGTTGCTTCTATCGGCGAGGGGTTGACGTCAGAGTTCCCGTTTTCAAGGCCTACCGGGTAGTAAGGCACAAAATCAACAACCTCAGCCGTAGGGACAGGGAACCTACGTAATATGGAGCCAGCCTCCACGATTCACTTTATGGGCACCATACGATGTGAGAGGCTTTCTGCTTGCCTACATTTTTGCTTAGCTTCTTCTCCCAGCAGTTGTACCAACAGACCTTTCACCTTGGACCTCCAGACACTTTCACTGACATCGTCAGGCGGTTTGACAGAGAATATATCAATAGATCCATCCTATCGACAGTAAGGAACCAGAATATCCCAGCAGTCACTTCCATATATTCCTAAATCAACGCTTCAACAATTAACTGCAGGGAGTCGCTTAATTTTTTTTGGAATGCACTACGTTGGCAGGGGGTCGGTTTGAAGTGTACGCTTTTAGGTTAATGCTTCTTTCGATATGTTCTAGTTGCTTGGAAGTATGCAGCATGGTTAGTATATGGATGGATCACAGACTGAAGTTTAAGATATAGGGTTCGGGACCTCATCTGTCGCTTCGTGAATGTCTCTGGCACTGTCAGCAATGGAGCGGCTGATGGCTTGTATGCATCGTTTTTGAATGTCTCGTTGCCCATCGAGCCGGCTAACAAGAAGACATCGCCCAAGAGCCTCGAAAAAGATCTTCTCCACCTCAGCACTTCGCCAGGTGTGAACTACAATGCATTCCTAGATGCAGATGAGACAGACAGGGAATACGAGACAATTGGACGGCCTGGTGCTGCACATCTACTCCCGATTGGCAGCAACGCATAGGCATAGCGCATAAAAAAAGGCAGTTTTCCCATAAATACAGCAGATCACTATGCTGCCTGTGCTTAGGAACTGGTGCGCATTTGGCGCATATGCTCCCTTCGGGCTAACCGTCTTCGGGCCAAGGAGATGTAGGAGACACTGTAGAGTCTTAATCCTAGCGCTGGGGCTGTTTAGGAGGTCAGTTACAAAGAGAATGTCAAAATGGTTCCGTAAATTGTCACAAGTTGGGAATTCGCAGGCTCGGATCTGCAACGGCAGAAGCAAAAATAGCAACGGGATTAGTAGCCCAGGATCAGACAATCCGACTATGGTTGTTGCTGCGCATGATGCACCAATTACAGCCGGAGCGGAGACCTCAGTGAAAACAGAGGGATTCTTGATGGCAGGCGAACTATACCGGAGAACACCTGGTGAACTCGGAGTTAAACGTAGCAACGTTATGCTGCAACAGAGCCAAAGTGGGTCCGCTGTCTTCGCATGCATGGGCGTCAGCCCCTAGAAGGGCAGCCACCATAGATACGAGCCCACAACCTGAAGGCCAGCATTCTCGTGCTAGTTTTCCTGCATGAAGGGATTCCTGTCGATGTGCTGGAACATCTGGCCGGGCGTGGTCACAGTAACCGACACGTGAGGCTATAGCCGTTAATACCATATTGTTCTGCCACGTAGCGGAACTCACCAGCCCCAAGTTCGATCGTCTTGCGCCCTCGCAGGGGGGTTCTGTTTGCCTGTGTCGCCTGGAGCTCGAGATGCTTCCCTAGAAAAACTGGGGCAGGGCCCACCTGAGCTGCAGCCGGTCCCCATGCGCACTCTTTTATGCACAGCAAGTCTTTAGGAACACCTGTAACCTCGCCTGCCTCATAGATGTAGAAACGGGGAGCTTGCCATGATCCCAGGTCAAGCGGTACTCCTGAGCCTCTGCGTAACATCCTCGGGCAGTCGCGGGGGAAGGATACTCTATATTAAAGTAAACTGTATTGCTTCGACCTACTAAAACTTTTACGGACGCCAAGGGATTGTGAGCTGGCCAGTTGAGGACACAGGTGGAGAGAGTGCCTTTGAAAGGGGGGCTTAGCAGGGTCACTCAACGCGGCGGTGGCTGCTCCTGCCGAAGCTCTTGTGATGCGCAGAAGGGAACTTCCTGAATGGCAATTCGTGCCTCTTTCAAGAGGAAAAGAAGATCTAGTTAAGTGTCTATCCCCACATCTCCCCAACGATGAGGTCTGGCTGTCACCCTGCGCAGCGGACCCAGTAGCCTAGGGCTGACGGACCCTTAGCGGTCCACGGCTTGTTTGTTATGATGTCTCGGAACGATCGTCGCCTTGGATCTTGTGTAAATTCCCACTTCAGTGCTCGGAGAGGGGAGGTGGTGAAAGCATATATACCCTTGACTCGTTGGTGAGTGAGCACCGTGGGCTTCTCGAACGATATTACCCGAAGGTTAGGTTAAGAAAGTTAATGTGGAGTTGAGATCTATGTAATGGCGTAATCAAGCATTGCAGCCTCTTCTAAAAGGAAAATGTACGAATGGCACCGTTGCTAGCTGAAGGGGATCAGATGATTTAAGCACACATGCTCCAGTGGAAAATGACGATTTGCCACAATCATTCGCTACCACATGCACCTCTTGGCTACCCACCTCGCCGACGTTCCCTTATCCAAACTGAATAATTGATTTTTTGCAAAGTAATTGCAAGTGCTACACCTGACATTGTGGTAACTCCCTAAGCATATCTAATTCCAACTGCTCCATATTTGCAGGCCGCTACGCCACCTGCTGGACATCAAGTCTAATTGGCCCTTGCTCATCAACAGGAGAAATCAGAAACCTAGTGCACACTTGAAGAAACTGACAAATGCTAGAAATGGGCAGGCTGCGTCCGTGTTCTGAAACGTTCAGTCAATTACCGAGTTCGTTAAACTACCACACCTCCGCTCCTACAAACTGCACAGATGATTGTTTTAATTCCTACTTCCATATTCGAAGCACTAGCCGTCACCACGCTGGATGCTCCTTCCATTTCATTTGAAGACAGCAACTGCATTCTTCTGAACAAAGAGGTGGGTGCTGTACAATTTTAAATGCTCGCGCTTACAAAACTTGTTTACGCGAAAAATCTGTATATGGCTGGTCAACGCGAACTGCTGGATGTTTGCATGTGGATGAGCTTACTCAAGACATGTCACGAAGAGTTGACAGTATGCCGAGAAAACGAGACAAGGCTATATATAGGTATTAGCCAACACTGCCGCAGTGAGACCTACCCGTTCTCAGAAAGAAGGGCCGAGCCTTAGATGCTCTCAACTCCAGTACAACGAGGTCTAATGGGTGAGCAGCTGCCCTGCTGTGAGATTTCACTAGAAATTTTCCATCCCATACTTGGGAATGCGCCAAAGCTTGTCTATGATGAACCAGAGTTCATCACGATGACCTCTGGCCCATCATAGACAAGCTTTGGTGCGTTCTAACTGAGGAGACACCATAGGGACCTTACCAGAGTTTATCAAGGTGGACTCTGGTATGAACCATATGCTGTCTCATCAGAATGTTTGATCGTTGCTATCCTGCAAGAATCCTGCGGGCTTCGATCCTGTGGTGCGCTCCCAGCTGATCGTTTGCAACGATGCGTATGTTGATATCTTTTCTTCGTTCTCTGTTTGATATGAAACGTGTAGGTGACGGCAGGGGCTGCCCATACGTCGCTGTCGAGAAATACCGGTGCCCCACAAAGCAGTTGCAGCAGCTGCTTCTGCTCCTGCTACTGCTGCCCGAGTTGCTCCACCAGCATGAAAAGGCTGTCTACAGGGGCCTCCCCTCCCTGAGTTCCCTTCACTTCGCTTAGAGCCATAATCTATGCCTGTGAATGGTACGACTGGGAGAGTACCACTTCGGAAATGAGCCGATGCAACATGGCCTTGGGACGCAACACTTGGAGGGGAGGACGGGGCAGCAAATTCAACAGGGGAACGGAGAGACCCTACCTGCAGATGATGATGCAGTATTTGCTTCTCGGCCAAGTACACCTGCTTTTGTTTCCGTTGGTGGGACGTTGGCAGCAAAAGGCCCGCGTCAAGCAAACTAGCCCGCCCTTTCTTTGAACTCAAACCAGCTGTGTTTTCCCCAGGGGATAAGTGGCATGTAGATGTCGATCCCCTTGGCCGGACCACTTCTTGGGTTGTCCAAAGGCTACCCGTGCAGCCGCTACCGGCCCTCTGGCGGCCACTTCCCCTGCTCCTGCAGCTCCTGCTGATGGTACACCTGCTGCCCTCCCACTCGATAGGAGGTGTAGACGTGCCAAGTCCGACATAGCATGGAGTTTCCCACAAAACTGGCAGACGCAGCAACTGTTGCAGTGAGACAAAAAACCATCGCGCCTGCCGCTTCACAAGGCGGCATGAAGCACCCCATTTTCTATGTGCTGGTGCCTCCAGTGCTGCCAGCGCTTGCCACAGCGGTTGTAGTATCAGTGCTGACCCTCTAAGCGTTGTACTGGGGGTCGACGCGCTCCTCCGCCACTGCCCTGAAGACACAGCAGCCCTCTGAGGGCACGCTGCAAACCTCTCCTTAGGTGCCACAATCCTTGATGCTGGGATATTTGATATCGATGCAGTTGCTCTAACTGTAGAGGAGGCTCTGTCGCCAGCCTTGAAAACTAGCTGGCCAGGTGACGCAGTACGTCTCCAAATACCTGAGACAGGCGAGGGCAGCCACATCACTGCATCAACAGTAGCAGAGGAAACAAGACCGCCAACGGCATCGGCACCACTTCCACCCCAAACAAGAGCACGCTTCAAGGCTGATTTGGCTGCCGCGATTGCTGCTTTCGTGGCTACCACTGCTGTTGTAACAGCAGTTGTTACTGCCGTTGCTATTATTCTCCCTGATGTTCTTGTTTCTTCCAAAGTGGCTTCCGTCGCCTTTGTCCATGACCTTAGTGCACTTGCTATTCCTGTGAGAGTCTCTGTGGAATTATGTAAGGGTTGCAGATAGCTGCATTGACCACCTGCAGGATTCGTCAGTTGTGGTGCTGCTTCGTCATTAAGAACGACAGCAGAGGCCTCCGTAGCAGCCTCAAGTGCGCCCTCTTGAAAAAGGGGGGCTAGTTTAGCTTTTGCCGCATGGAGGTCCGCGAAGCAGACGGCAACTGCTTCACCAAGCGCGCCTGTAGGACTGTTCAGGCCACGGAGACAGGCCGCAGGAGAATGCTTCGGTAGGTGCCACTCCCGATGTTTCTTGTGTCCTTGAGTAGCCTGCTGTTTACTGTATCGGGAAAGGCACTGCCATTGCACCTGCTGTTGGCGAGGCGGCTGTCTCGAAAGGGGATACGTTTGTTGCTGCTCCTTCGTCAGCTGGTCTTGCCCTCTCCAGCTTGCGTTTTGCTTTGCAGAACAGCAGTGCCGCTGCTGCGTACGCTGATGTGGAGTCACCGCAGCAAGCCTTTCCAATGCCTGTTTGCTGCAGGCCATTGCGAAAGGAGAGTTCACTGCTCCTGCTGCTCGTATTATCTCTGCTGGCACTTCTGAGTCAGCTGGCCTTTCCGCAGATACTAGCGTGTCGAGGACCTCGCTGCTGCTGCTGACGCATCTAGCACCTGCCACAGGTGTTCGGCACTGAGAAACTGAAGCTCCCTCACCCATGTAAGTGTCTTCATGCAGCTGCTCGCCACCGAGCTCTACACTGGTTCTGCAGTGATTGCTGTGTCTGGAGCCAATCTTTTGTTGCTGTTGCTGGTGCTGCCTCTTGTGCTGTTGTTCTTGTACCACCAATTTTGCTGCGCTCGTGTCAAGACAGAAGAGATGAGTCCACTTTGCCCCCGCCAAAGGATGGTTTCGCCCCCAAGCTGGGTTTGGCTCCCCTGCATCGTTGATATCGCAAATTTCAGCCACTCGTAAGGATGATTGAGAAAGGCTGGTGAAGCCCAAGGCCCTTGATATAAGCGACAGCAGGGCTGCCTCGGCCCTTAACGCGAAAATATTATCCATCCGAATGGCCTCCTGCATCGATGAGCAGCTCGTAGGGAGGGAAGCAGCATAAAAGTCCCACAGCAACCTCAGATGTACACGGGGTTGAGGGCTTAGTGGAAGCCATGGCGGATCACCAGTAGGGCACGACCAGCAGGAAGTGGGGGCCCGACAGAACCCGCAGAAGCCAGGTACACGAGACCACGAAATAGCTCCCGCATGACTCCACGAAATCTTTGATGTCTTGGATACAGCTGCTGCTGTTGCTGCCGTTGAGTGTACGGTAGCTGTTCCAGATGAGGTCTCTTCACCTCCTGCTGAAAATCGTTCTGATAGCGGGACCAAAACACCCATTGCTCGCACAAGCTTTGAGAAGACCTGTGGGCCTGCAATTGGTGCTTCTACTTTTCGCAGGCCTGGTAATGCCCCAGCGGCTTGCGAGCCACCATAAGATGCTGCTGTTGGATCTGGTGGTGGGCATGGTGATAGGCCTTCCTCTTTGACGATTTTGCAGACATGCCAGCAAACGGAAGGTCTGGGCAGCATTATGACGGTTGCTGCTTGTACTGTCCCTTGTGTTCTAACGCACCGCGTCTCCTTCAGAGTATGTTCCAGTTCCTTCCCACACCAATCCCTGCCAGTATTACCTTCATGAAGCACTTGAGAGTAGCTTGACGACCATGTCAAGTGTGAGAAGCTTCTTCATAGCCTGAAGCAATTTCTGTGGAAAAGGTGGGCCCCTACTGAGGGCCCACCTTTTTCACACTATTGGGGCCCTATAGCTGCAGCTGCTTCTTGCTGCTGCCGTGAGAAGCAACTTTTATGATCAGTCCCAGGAACAGCTACACACACCCTGCACTACTCAGGCGCTACAAACGTTGTAGGGTAGTTGATTATAGCTTGCATATATGCCAGTAACCACGCGTCAAACTAAGATGAATGCCTCGCGCAACCCAATTGAGCTGGACACATGTGCGACAAAACTTGGGCCTGCAAAAGTAGCCCTTCATTTGAGAGACAAAATGCTCTTAACTGATAAGGAGATACTCCCCAACACGAATGCACAAGAAACAGAGCAACGGGATAATCACATTCAATCAAGCAGCACCACCACCTAATTGGAGAGTCGCAGCACCGAGGGGATGCAGCGCTTTAGATGGAGGGCACGTGCACACCTCCTCCGTTTGTGTTCTAACATTCAAAGGAGGAATTGCGTGCGCTGTATCCAACGATGCAAACCGGAGATGTGAGCTGAGCAAGCCCTGAGGTCAGGTGGGACGAACTAGCCACGTTCGTCCCTATATATCCACGAGTTAATGCACAACTGGAAGGAGGCAGAAAAAAACACTCCTCGGGGGTAAAAAGGGTAATGTGATAGCTAGGGCTGGAGTGGATTGCAATGGCCACCCTCCCAGCGACAGACGATGATTAGTCGGTGCTGCTATTAAAACGTTGGCCCTGTAGTGCGTTAGTTTTGTTCCTGAAGAGTTCTCTGTTGGTCAAATATTTTCATTTTTATATTGTTCGAGCTATTTGTGATAATGAATGAGAATGGGTACGCTCGACTTGCCACAAGGAAGAAGACATACTATGGCAATGAAATGGGCTATCTTACAGGGGTAGGGGAGCACTTCTTGCTACGTTTACCCACAAGCTACAAAAGTTTTCAAAGCAGCTGTTATACATACCTCTCACAACCATATTCTTCTACCGAATCACCACCACAAGACCATCCGTGAACATAAGTGGCCTCCAGGCGGTTCGAACCATTGGTACGTAACTCAGTTGTAGAAAGGAGCACTACGTGAGCCGCAGACTGTCACGCTTGGAATTTTGGTATTACTGCCCTCACAAGTCTCCCCCTATAACTCTCCAAGGCAGACACTCAAGTCACCAGTACAGACCCAAATGGCATCTGACATTGCATACCGCTTACGGAGCAACGAAGAGCTCCGAAGGTGTCACTGAAGGGCGGCCTTCCTTCCGTCTCGACGATTGTAGCAGCACGTGTACCCAGGAAAGGCTAGTGGACAACTCCGTAGGACATTATAAACACTACATTCTCAAGAAGTCTAGGCATTTTATCTAAATGCAGAGGGGAGTAAATAGAACTGCAGTAATGCTCCATACAATTGTATTGCACGTTACAGATAATAAAATAGTAGCTATTAAATATGACAAGAAACCCTCCAAACTGCAGAGTCCCTAAAAACACGTAGTCAGCATTCCCTTCTTGAATGCAGCACCCCATAACGTATTTCGTCAGGGATGTACTCCAATACTCCACTGCTACTTCAATGGGAAGCCTAGCAATGCTGTCATTCGTCGCATGGGTTCACCGAAAATTCTGAAAAGCGGCTTTTGAGTTGAGCTCCAACCTCGAAGCACGGGCTAAAAAGGTAATGCGGGTAGTCACAAACACCAACCCTATGGCTGGCAATGAGATTGAGCCAACCGTCTCCACGAGTCTGTAAATTGCTACGGAGTTCCACCAGAAGATCCAACTGAGTTGGGCAGCTAACGGTATCTGCTACTGAACACGGCACCCACCTGGTCTTACTTTTGCCTAAGTGCCTATCCCCAGACAAGTCAGTACATACAATTCTGCACGAATTGAGAGTTCAACACGACAATATGAAATAACTCATAAAACCAAGTGTTCGCCGCCTTCGAGCTGGGAGCGACGGCGTTTCGTAAGTAGCAAGCCCACTGTATAGAGGTAATATGCCTGAGCCTATCGTTATATTGCACACACGCTGCGCCAACCTGTTGATGATATCTGAACCCCAGCAATTTTATATTATCAGCCGGATACAGGCTGCTGGTTCTTTTATAATTTAGACCTCTTCATATGCTCCACTCATAGGTCATGTCCATAATTTACACCTCTCCATCCACTTCACTCGTGCTGATACTATTATAGTACCTGGGCCGCACTAACCTCCTGCATTCTATTGTGTGGTGTAGCTTTACTAGCATATGTTCTTTGCATTCCACTCTCTACTGGTTCCCTCCTATATGCTTGCATCATTTCGTAGGGCTGCCCGTGTCGAAGGGTGGATCGGCCCGTATGCATGCCATTCACTACTTGGCTGGAAATTCTAACTTCGTAGCACCTACTGCAATACGAAGCTTTTATTTGCTTAATTACGTCTGCGCTGCCAGTCTATCACCGATTATGAAAAAATCACAATGCGCACCACGCTTGCAGTTGTACGCTGAAATTTGACTCTCTATTTACAACTATCCTCATCGTACACTGCAAGCGAACAAAATACACTGAAAAATAGAGCTCTCGCCCTCAGAATACAGATAGCGCCTCGACGCTGCCTCCACCATAAGAAAGAGCTTCTGTCTTGATGCGAAAAGTGTCCTTAGGCCTGGAATTGGGCCATGATGCTGCATACACCAAACGCCCAAAATTACAAATGCGATGCAAAAGCCACATGGGAAATGTTGAAAACACATATGAGGAATCAAGCACGTTCCTGCACAATAAGCTGCGGTTCATATAACCTATATCCATACATCGCGTGTTCTCACGGGATGTGTTGTGCCGTATGAGGCCAATGTACATCTGTGTTTCTATATAAGGCTTCCGCGGACACCCGTCGGAGTAGTTAAGTACACTCACTTCTCCTCCTGGTCTTCTGGAACGGCCTCTCCTTTGTCCTTCTTACAAACTTCTATCGCCACGTCAATCTTTCCTAAATATCAAGACACCTAATCGCACCAGAGTGAAGCGATTTCACCGCCACGAAAGATGTATCTGCGGATGTTAACTACAGAGGTAAGAGCATACGCACCCGGGTTTATGCTAGGGTCACCTCCCTCAACAAGGCGCAGCTCCGCTGTGGTATGTTGATACTTCTGTGGCACAGGCACATCGCACCTACTCCAGAAAATAACACGAACATCAATCCCCAACGCAGTCCATAAAAACAGGTGAAAACCCTCCCCTTGCCTTCAGAGGCCGCATCCTGGAACAAGGCCGCCTGCCGCCAACAACCTGAAAGGCCGTTGAATATACCTTGCACACGTTGACTTCAAATGCCTGTGAGAACCCGATGCCCATTAATGATATGTCCTTAAATGTCTTGCCCTGATCGTCTGTTCCCTTAGTTATTGTCACAACACAGATGTACAGCAAAAACCGCTTCGATGGGTCTGATATCGGCAGAACTATCTTTTCCCCAGAGAAGGCACAGAGGTAATTTTCCCCAATGCGTTGACCCTTCACGGGTTTTGTCCGGTTCCGCTTGTGGTTCACAACCTGAACATAAACGAACCCATAACAACGCGTTTTCCGCTCCATACCCACTGTTCCCAAAGTATGCAGTTGTCTTGGTACAGGTACCTGCTACAAGTCTAACTACGTCATCCGTTGCTCTGACACTTGTCAGGCGAACTGCTAGGCATGAATTACAGGTAGGTACTGTAATAATTGGTACCGCCGTGATTCTAGGCCTTGGACACAAATCCAGCATTTGAACGATTACATACTTCGTTCAGGTTATCGCCTTCGAAAAGTCCAACCGTGATAAAGTACCGCTCATCATCATCTTTAACCTCATCTAGCTTTACATGCCTATGAGGGACAGCGTAGCGGCAGAAGGGAAAACGCAGCAGCAACCCAGTAGGTGGCACCACTCACCTACATTGTGTGGCCTGCACGCTGTGTAGGCACAGAGCTTATAATTGAAAGCAACCACCGTTTCGTCGTATGTTCCTGCTACCTGTGCTCTTCTCCTTAGGAGTTAAGGCCTTCTGCTGCTGCCACAACACATTAGACTGTTTGCGCCAACTAGCATATCTAGCTAACAACACAACGCCATTACATGAATGAAAGATATATGCCAATGTTTCATTCCGGCGGACAGCTGTGTGTTTGTAGCTTTTGGCTGCTAGAGTAACTGCTCACTTTAGGCCACCAATCGTTACAATAACCTTATCGCCCGGTTCAGTATTTGCACCGCTGCCCGTAGGTGACCCTGGTATCCCGCCAGCCCCACCAGGCACAGATCCTGTTGCTTTTCCAGGTCCCTTAGAAGTGCCTCCAGATCCTGTGGTCTTCTGCGAGGTTGCTGCGAAACAATTCAAAGATACTCGGGATTTGGCACGTGTCTAGTGGCGCGCTGAAGTTTGCAAGCGCACGTATGAAATTGCAATAAAAACAAAACGCATAAGGGTAGTTGCGTAAGTGTGGGAGCGTACAAGCAATCAAACGGATGCAAACAGCGACGGATATTCATGCAGCTGTTGAGTTGCAGGTGAGGGATTAACAGTTCTTATCAGAAGACAGTATCCGCACATGACTCTTCCACCCACGCAAGTGTCAAGCATTGCCATCAACTGGCAAATCTTGGTCGGAGCACTTTCTACTTACCATAGAGCCCTTGAAATTGGCCACCATAAGTGGGATTGTACGACATCGTGGAAACAAGCGTTTGTTCGCACAGAGCAACGACAACGAGAGTGGTAGAGTAGTGGCTTCCCAAACAAGAGAATACAAAAACTTCTTTAGGAAACACAAATGAAGAGACGCAAGAAAGCAGACTATCGAAGGTGGGGCGCAGAGCAAGGCCAATAAGTGAGGCATGGACCAGCGGTCGCTCGCAAGGAAGTGTATGCCGCGCAGCCACCTCGACGCGGGTCCGTTGAGTAGGCTTCCTAGTGCTAAGAATGATGATGATTTCATATTTATGGTAATTCGAAGGGATTCGAAAGGGAAGACCTATACACTGTGTAGTCGTCCTGTAGGTGGTCCACAGGTTCGTCATATACTCGCCGCTGCTGTCAAGGAAGCTGCTCCCACACCATCGTCCTGCTGCATCAACAAAGGTAGAACAAGGCGGTAGAACTTACACAGCATCTTACCACTGGGGAGAGAACCAACTGGCTTACCTGGGGGGTTCCTGCTTCTGTACATAAAGGGCACTTGCAGCACTGCCTGAGTGCTGTGTTGGGGACTTATTCGAGCTTGTCCTCCTGGAAGAAGAACCTCGGTACACTGACTCTGATAACCGTTGGAATTTATTTCATTTTTATGTAGTGAGGGGAAGCGGCAACTCTGTATGCTCATGCCCTAACACCACGTATCTGAGGTTTCGCCCCATTCCTCGCTCTCATGTAGCTCTTACACGGAAACTAACGAAAGCTTGGGAGCAGTTAAAATTTACTGTTGGCGTACCGTAGAACAAATGCAATAGCCGTGACTTCTGTGAAAAGGGTTGACAGGTTGTGTTATGCAGCTGCCAGTGTAGAGCCTTCTGGCTGCAGTTGGCCTATGTACAGCTACTTGGCATGAGTACGCATCCTGAACCTATTAAGTGGTCAGCTTGCGCCAAGCCAGACACTCCAGAAATTGTCCATAGTGTTAGTACATGCAGAAAAGGGGACCCGCATGTGCTTGCATGTAATGTCTTCCCGCATCAACTCCAGCAACGTGAGTAGCAACTCATGGCTGGCCGCCTCCTCTCCCAGGATACTGAGTAGGGAACCCCTTCGCTTGAAACTCTTTCACTGTGAACTCGGCTAAAGTCAGGGGTCCTTGGGTAATACCCATGGCTTGTGTGTTACTTTGCACCGCATAGATCACGCGGGCAGGCGGCAGCAGCGCATCTCAACTCCACAATTTGGTTACTCCCATGCTGTGGGAAGTATCGATGATGGTTCAAACAGTATATGTATATACAACAACTTTGTCGTAGGACAATGGACAATAATGAGTATTTGCTCTCCGGTGGGAAGGCTAAGAAGGGACGTTCGCAAGTTCGGAGAGTCGTCCTCAGGAACCAGGTGCAATTTCTGCATACGTGCGAACGGAAGATCTCTACACGGCAAAAGCAATTCATGAAGCATGCCTCCACTGTTGCCTCCATCGAGATACGACAATTGCCTCGATGCTGAGGCAGTGGAGGGTTTCGTGCCCCTCTGGAGGTGTTTGTTGTCTCCAGCAAGCATTAGAAGGGTTAGAGCTGCTATTGGTATCTTTGCTACGAGGAGACGAACGACAGTGGTGGCTATATGTAACCAGCGCTCCTACTTTTGGGGCAAACACATTTTGGGCTCACACATGGACTGTGGCAACTTTCCGACACGCTCCGAGTTTATATCCTGTTCATTGGACGTCCAGCGGCTGGCCGGCCAGTGCAGCTCATTGCTACGGAATACCAGCTAGTACTCGATCGTCAATTGTGTCCCATTCTGCTGTTATTCTGGTACCAAATAGATTGAACCTGGCAAAAATACGGTTTTCACAAGGCCCATCGGTGGCAAGCATGCACGTTCCGGGTCCTGCACGTTTCTGCATATACTGGACGTGTTTTTGTTTATCAGGGGATAATGATAATACTCAGTCTACCATCCAACCGGTGGCTTTCATTCACTAAGTCTAAATTCTATGCCACATGATCCGGTTGATCTGGGGACAGACGTAGGCATGAGACCACAGTATGAAGCCACCATACCTCCACTGCTCTCCGGAAAGAATGTTTCTGCTTAGATAGAGGCATGAATCGCGTAGGTCCACTTTGAGGAAAGTGACAACAGCAGTTGTAGATGATGTTTTTCCGTGTTAATGGATTACCTCTTATGTGACCCGCGCGGCATACGCGTGGCATTCTCCCCAAAGACCTTCCGAATTTAAGATTAAACACATGGGTATAAAACAAACCTGTGGGAGATATAGTGTCCACTGTTTTGCGTGCTTTCGCTGGATCATTGTCAACGTTCGAGTGGCTCGCAAGCTAGTGCGTCGCTCGCGAGCCACTTGGACAGCGCAATCTCCGCAATTTAATCTGTTTCAGCGCCTCCCTGGTACTATTCAGTCGAAGTAGGTCGGCACAATATTGGCCTTTTGGATGCAGACGAACAAGGCCTTCAGGGCAAATACGTTCGTGTGCTCCTTACGGGAAATGGCTGGACAAAGCAGAACCCATCTTGATCAGACGTTTGAGAAGCGAAGGACGATGGATCCCTTCCTTGCCTCCGTATCATAACCCTGGTAGGTAAGCGATTAGAGCAGCATGAGTCGGAGTGGCGTTCACCGATCTTTTACTGTGTTCATCTCTATGGAGGCATGTCGCGGGAGTGGAGTGGGCAGACTAATCCTGTTGCTACTTAAGCGATATATGAGGATGTATGTGGAGGTCTGTAAACCATTCAACTATTATCTGTAGGTGGTGATCATTGCTGAGCCCTTATTTCGCCGTGTGCTCCATCAATTCGTGTGGACTCGATTCTGCTGCCAAGTTGTCTGACCATGGATCACTTCTCCAAATCGTCCTATCTGTGTAGATCTTCTACATTATATCTCATTGTGAAGCATGCGTACGGGTTTTAGCTGCTGAAGCATACGTTATCAGCCCATCTGTCTCCATGCCGAAAAACTCGTGTTGTGAGTGTTTCGGAGTAGGTGACACCACTGGCTTCCAACCATGATGACGGCGGCAATCCTCTAGAGCAAATAAGAAATCCCAGTTCAAGAACTCTAAACATTTATGAATGTTATGAATGATAAATTGGGAACTAAGCAGTTCTCCAGTATTGCTGTTCTTTGTCTTCAGCGGAACGATCCTCTGCAACACTCTGGCGGCGACGCACCAGTAACTAGAGCGTTTGTAGACTGGAGTTGTTCTTTGATATCGGCCACTCATCGCAATTATTTATCTGGTTAGAGTGCTGAGCATTTATTTGCATTTTGGCCATTTTAAACGGATGGCCAGCAACAGACGGAGGGCACATTTGTATGCACGCTTGCACGCTGTCTTGTGGCCAGTTACCCATCGCGATCTTTACTATTATTAAGAGGGCTGAATGTAGGATCCGCAACCTTCCTCCGTCTTTTCAAGAGTAAGAAAAGTATTCTTTCTCGGTCGTGGCGGTGATACAAAGAGGGTGCCTGCTTTGGCATTGCGTGCGTTTTTTTGTGGCGTCGTCGCGATAAAGGATAGCAGCACACGACGTCATTCGCCTAAACACTGATATGGGAAGCATGCACAAGTTGTTTGTCAAGTAGCTTTAATGAACAGATTTGCTGGCCTTGCCTCAGAGGACTCTGTGAAGTCCTTTGGCACCGCCCGTACGGGGACGTTCAGAGGGCCACTCGAGGGAGTACACACGTTAAGAGGATGGAGGCACTTTACGCCCAAAGGAAAATCATCACATCAGCTTCGTATGTATGGATTAATGTTCACGATTACGTCTTTGGCAGTCGTCTACCTCCTGCTACGTTGCTTCCACTTGCAAACCCCCAGATATGATGAAGGTTCACCTGCAAGATTACTTGCTGAGAAGGAGGATGATGAGCCATGCAAATCCGTACGTGGCGTTCAGGAAGGAGAGGATACAGGGCAAGGCGGCCTTATTCAATCGCAACTGTTTGCAGGGGTGCCTGCGGGGGATAGGGCCCCAACGCGTCTCGCTATACGAGAACGCACGCCAAACGCAGGGGCCTCTCAAAGTTTGACGAGTACAGAGGTGAGGGTGGGTGGAGAAGACCATATATCTGAAAGCGAGATGCGTGAAAAAACGGGGGAGAGTAGTAATGGATGGACAGAGCAGGGGCTAAGCCGACAGCTTCGACTGCAAGTAGTAAATATATTTATGAGTATAGAGACTGCTTCTTGTTCTTGCATTTCGCTTCTACCTATGCTGACGGCTGACCAAGGTCTGCGACTCGCGTTCAAGGTGTTGCGTGTTTTTGCACTACAGTTGGGAGCTCTTGCAATTGTTCCCGTTTCATTTGAGCATCTCCGCCAGCGGGCAGGGGAGGCTCTTCTCTATTTGGCTTCCGTATCTCTCGACAACGGCAGTCACGATAGCAATCAGCGGAACATATGCCAAGAACTCCACTCGCTGGCAGGGCTGATCTCAGGCATCAAGCAGCCCTCGATGAGGCATTTAAAAACGTCTAGTAGACTCCTACAAGTCAAGTTGTCTGTTCTCGTGAGAGCCAGTATCCTTGTCGTTGGTTTTTCTGTGGATATTCTGATGGGACTGTTGCAGCACGCAATTGTCTCAAGTCGAGCGCTGCCGGCAGACTTGGTGGACCAACAGCTTGGCATTTTGGATGCATTGTTCGATATTCATGCGAGAGTTATTGTTAAGGACAGAGTGATTCGAAGCCACATCAGCAATTGGCAGCGTAACGTGGGCGTGTGGTGCATTTTCAGTTTGCACCAGCTCAAGCATGAGGGAGGTAAATTGCCATCTTCCCAAAAGATAATACAGAGCCTTGTCGATGCAGTAAAAAAAGCTGGTGGCCTTTTGCCGTCACCGCGTGGTTTCCCCGCAGAAGCCCCTGCAGGGGTGCTACGCCCATGGCAAGGTGGTATGAATGCAGCTAATTATCCATCTGACTTCACGCATACTGGCGCGTCTTTAGTCCCAGAGTGCCACACCCCCTCGATGCTTTTAGAGTCGCAACACGGACACGTACCTCAGCAAGAAGTCTCGGAACCGTGGAGCTTGGGAGATGCGCCACAACCAGCTGTGGAAGAGGATGTCTGGATTGTCGAAGACGACCAGGCTGATTCTGACGCATTTCATTGGCAACGTGTTCACCCTTGGGTTTATGAAGTACCGCCAAACTCTGATTGGCAGTTTATTGCACCAACGGGAACAGGCGTTTCCTTTACGTACCCCGCAGGTGATGCCCCTTTTGTTCAGCACTTCGTTCCCCAGGGTCACTTGAGTGGGACTGGCCCATCGCCGGCGGTTTTTCATGGCCCTTCGCCAGCCTACAGCATGTTTGATAGACAGGAAAGTGCTGCTTTCGGGCAAGTGCTTCCATTCACAGCTCCAACAGGGGCCCTCCCAGTTCTTGTACCAAGTGCAGTTGTACAGGAGCAGGTGGCTCTTGTCCAGCAAATGCCTGCGAATTCAGGGGCTGCGCTTCCCATTAACACTAGGGAACAGTGGCAGGGTAGCGAGTCGCCGTCTCAAAGCGGTGACCAAGCCGCGGAGTGACGAGTGTATTTGCCCATACCTTCGTCCCTGGGAAGCTGCTCATAGATTCATTAATTCGGACAGGAAACACAGGGGTATAGTTGGCTCTTCAATGCATGGTGCAGGTAGAATGTTCAGTGAGTGTGGGAAGCGGCACAAGCGTGTAAAGAAGGTGCCGGCTGAACAGTTGACTTGCACTGTCAATATGCTGAGCATCTCGCGCAGGAGCTCTACTGTATGATTCAGTGAGTGTTCAAGTACTACTGGCTGAAACCTGCCTGTGGCTAGCCCGTGGCCCTGTAACTTCCCGAATAGGGAACACAGCATACCTGGTGAGCATGGGGCTTCACCGACCGCTGCAATGATTCAGCGCTTGAACGAGCAAGACTCTATGGATACAGTTTGTAGGTGGGTGGCGTCTGTCTGGTGACACTACATCAGCCAAGCTTCTGGTTACTTCTCTGCAGACAAGCGTAGGGCTACCCACCAGCCTAACCCCAGGAGTTCTGCCACTTTACTTCACTTTTGCTGCCAGACTTGTGGCTTAAACATATCTTGCCAGCTTTCTCCTGTCGCCCTACTCAATTGACAGGCCCAATGACTGTGCAACATAGTACGCAACGATGGTCTGCCGCTGAACATCGCTAGGGTTGGTTCCAAAACCTGAACGACTTCGAATGTGCAAACACCGAAGCACTCTAAAGTACCTTACAATTTCATGTGAGCAACGTCCCCTCCCAATAGGCGCCTAAGCTTGGGTATCCAAAAGGCGCTGGGCAGCCTGAACAGTGAGAACTGCTACGCACGCAGGCTTGTACAGCAAAGGTTGGAAAGGTATGCTCATCCTACAACCGCCTGCTCCTATTGCTTTCTGTGCCTGATAGTTCCCTCATGGAGAGACGGAATTCAACGTCTCCTCAGAGTTACCATAGAGTGCCTGAGATTACAGTGATCAATTGCATTCCCGAGGAACGGCTACAGCCCTCATCCCTCCAAGCAGGCTTCTGATACGCTTCTGTTCAAGACTGAACTGCCAAAACATATTTTTCTTGATGCGCATGAAGGCTGCACACGGCGCATATCGACACAATGCCCGGATAGCTACTACTCTCAGGCGGGTTTTACAGCACATGCTCGCTGAAGTTGGTACGTGTGTTTCTACTTAGACGCTGCCTAGTTACGGGATGCAAAGGAAGTGAAATAAGGCGTGCCTACTTCGTTTGTGCATGCATCTCAGGGGGTTTGGGTGTGCTCTTGTGTGGAGTTCTCTGCAGCTGCAATAGTGGCTACCCCACGACGTGAGCAACCAGATACCTCTTCTACGCACCTGAATCAGGCCTTCCCCAAGATAGAGGACACTCATTACACTGCGCAGCGACGCATGCACACTCCCACGCAGCTCCAATTTTACGACTGGTAGAATCGACCCAAGAATGCAAAATAGACCTTCATGAGGCATCAAAGGGGTGTGTCTCCCGACAGTCTATTTTATCCTCGTTTAAAAAGGCTGTCTGTTTACACAGCAACTCCCTCTAGCTCTGCGGCGCTAGTACTGGCTAGTCTAATGGTGTGTGGCATCGAAAAATGCACTTTGCGTTTCAGATGCATACAGTCCATTCAAGCAATATATAGAACTGGAATTTCGGCGTGACCCCGATAAACAGGATGCGCAATACCACAAATTCGAAACCCGAGAGGATATGCTTAGTAGTA
>NW_013566625.1:17500-20000 GCF_000499605.1 Eimeria maxima | reverse complement strand
AAAAGAAAAGAAAAGGAGGAGAAATAACCGCCAAACCCTCGGCAATTCAATTCAACTTCCTGCCGTTTGACGGCAAGGAAAAAAGGGGGAACAGGAAGGAAAATATAACACTTTAAGGGAATAAATGCAATAAAAAGAATAAAAAGAATATAAATTAATTAATTAAAGAATAAAAAATAAGAAAATTCAATTATTTAAATCAGTTATTCAATATTTTCTTCCTCCTGCTGAAGGAAAGAAATGCCGTCGTCGTGCAAGAACTATCTGCGGTGTCTGTACACCTTATTTTCTTCACAGGCAAATGATTTTTAATATAATTTCCTTTTATTTATCATTTAATTTAATTTTATTTAATAATAAGATAATTATAATCGCAAAAACAAGCAAAATGATGCCTTTTAATGCCCTGTAACTCCTCCTGGCTTATTGCATGCATGCAGCACAGCAACAACAGCAGCAGCAGCTGCTGCTGCTGCTCGCTACAGCTGGAGGATCTTTCTTTTCTTCTAACTATTTAGCATTAATAATTAAGTATTTTAACAATTATATTTAAATTATTTAATTTAAATAATAAATATTTGTATAATAATTCGTATACTGTGTATTTATGCTTTAAAATATATTCCCCCCACTCCCCCCTTTCCCTCCATTCTGCATGCGTGCATGCATGCGCATGCGTGCATGCAACTAAAATAAATAACATACAAACTCCTCTTTTACTTCTCCTCCTTTGCTGCTGTGTATTGTTACTATAATAACCTTCTTTCCTTGCCTTTAACTACTAACTAAATCCCCCCAATAAGAGAGGAAAAAGAGGCTATTTATTTATTTTTTCTTATATAATGCCTATATATCTATATGCCTATATATTGACTAGTATATACACCTAATTGTATATAAATAACAATATTAAAAAAAAAGAACAAGAAAGACTAAAATAAATAAATAAATAAATAAATAAACAATACTAAACATTTAAATAAATAATTTAAATAAATGTTTATTTAAATAAAAATAACTTTTTTTTTTCTTTTTTGCTGCATTTATATACTCCTTCCTTTTATTTATTTATTTATTTATATATAGACAACATGAGCTGCCTATACACCCCAAATTATGTTTTCTTCCTTTTATTGCGACAAGAATTGTTTTTTTTTTATATTTAAATATTTAAATATATAAATATATAAATATAAATAAATATAAATATATATAAATATAAATATATATATAAATATAAATATACATAAATATAAATATAAACATAAACAAAGGGTAAAAAAAAAAAAAAGAGCCCCTTATGTATACATAATACCCTCTTCCTTTATAAGCCTCCTTAATAACAACAACAACAGCAGCAGCAGCTCCTGCTGCTGCTGCTGCTGCTGCTATACGACTACTACTACTACTAGCCCTTCTTCTCATGCCTGCTGTGTATTGATTGCCGCTGCTGCTGCTGCATTGCTGCTGCTGCTGCTGCTGCTGCATTTATGGATAATGCTGCTGCTGCAGCGCTCGCTGTCTGTTCAGTAGCAGCGCAACAAGTACAAAGGAAGCGTTAGTGCAGCAACATCCTCAGCAGCTATAACAGTTGCTGCATTGCTGCTGCATTGCTGCTGCATTGCTGCTGCTGCTGCTGCTGGATTGCTGCTGCTGCTGCTGCATTGCTGCTGTCCATACAAGGTCACAGATATGCCCGCTGCAGTTATTGCCTCAAGGCATTATTATTCATTTTATTTATTTATTGATTTTATTTATTTTATTTATTTATTTATTTTATTTATTTATTTTAATTGTTTTTCTGCTGTTATTCTTGCTATTGTTGGCGCCTTTTGCATCAATACAAATCCTGGGGTGTCTGTACACCACAAATAGACACAGAAAAATAAATGTATTTAATTAATTTATTTAATTAAATTAACTAGTTAATTAATTAAATTAATTAATTAAATTAATTAACTAATTTATTTATTTATTTATTTATTTAATTTATTTACCTTTCTTTGCTGCTGCACATTGGGCTGCGAATGCCTCTAATGCAGATACATCAGAGAAGCTCCCTAAGAAAGAAAAAAAAACAAATAAATAAATAAATAAATAAATAAATAAATAAATAAGTAAATTAATTAATTAATTAATTAATTAAATTAAATAAATAAATAAATAAATAAATAAGGAGAGACTAACCTTCATAAAGAGAGACGGTAATAGTATGTCTATTTGCTTCGTCTTTTCTTCTTAACATCTTTAATTCTTCTATTGTCTCCTCTATAAATAAAATAAATAAAATAAATAAATAAATAAAATAAATAAATAAATAAATAAATAAAAAAATAAATAAAATAAATAAAGATAAGAATACAGTAGCAGCAGCAGTAGCAGCAGCAGCAGCAGCAGCAGCAGCAGCAATTTGCCTACTTGGTGTAATATTTGCGAAGCAGATGGCGAATGTTTCCCCCGTGTCTTCTGGTGGATTAAATACAACCGCCTCTTGTAGATT
>NW_013566625.1:0-12500 GCF_000499605.1 Eimeria maxima | reverse complement strand
GAGGAACCAACAGTCCCACATCTGCTGCAGCTCGAAGAGCTAAAAGTTCCTCCTGCTGCTGCTGCTGTTGCTGCTGCTGCTGCTGCTGCTGCTTCATCTTGCACTTAAGGCCTTGTGCTGCTCTAACACTCCCTAAGGCGTAGCAGCAACCAGCGAAGGTGCTGCATGCGCGCTGCAGCAGCTGCAGCAGCCACCCGTGCTGCGGCTGCAGCAACTGTTGCTGTTGCTGCTGCTGCTGCTGCTGCACCTTCAACAAAGGCTGGCCACAGAGCAGCAGCCACCTGCGCAGCTGCTGCAGCGACTCGTCGAGACGCCGCTGCAGCAGCTGCAGCAGCCGCCCTGCTTGACGTCTTTGATGCTGCTTCTGTAGCAGCAGCTGCTGCTGCTGCTTCCGCTGCTGCGGCACTTGATGCTGCTGCTGCTGCTGCAGATCCTCGCACAGAGGGAGGCCTACAGCCGCTGCTAAAGCAGCAGATGCTAGACCATGCAGAACAGCACGCAGCTGCTGCCTCTGCTGCTGCTGTTGCTGCAGCTGCTGCTGATGACTGCTGCCTCCAGGAGCCGACAGCTGCAGCGCCTTCTCTATATGCTGCAGCGCCTGCTGCAGCAGCGCCCTATCGATGAGGAAGCCACCTCCCTCCAACATGCTGCTGCTGCTGCTGCTGCGGGCGTTACGCCGCAGCAGCAGCAAGGAGATGACACCTAGAAGCTCTGCTGTTTCTCGAGGTGCAGCACGTCCACCCTCCTCTGTTGCTGGCAACAAATCAGCAGCAGCTGCAGCAGCAGCAGCTGCTGCTGCTGCTGCAGCACGCAGCAGGTCCTGCTCTGCTAGACGCCAATGCAGCGCCGCTAGTAAACAGCGGATGCTGTCAGCAACATCCTCTGCTTCTGCTGCTGCTGCTGCTGCTGCTGCTGATTGCTGCTGCCTTGGATCATTTGCTGCTGCTGCTGCTTCCATCGTTGTCCTCTCTCCTGCTGCTCCTGCTGCTGCTTCTTTAGCAGCAAAGGACTCCAGCGATTCAAGTTCCCGCTGCAGCAGCTGCTGCTGCTCCTGCAGCAGCAGCTGCTGCTGCGAGTCGCAGCGGCCTCTGCCACCGGCTATAGCAGCTGCTACTACAGTAGGATTCAACTCATCCTGCTGCTGCTGCTCCTGCTGTTGCTGCTGCTGCTGCTGCTCCTGGCTAGCAAGCAGGAGCGGATGCAGCTTCATGCAGCAAAGCATCAGCTGCATGCGCGCTGCACTAACAACATCGCCAACTGCAGCAAATAGTGCTGCTCCCTGCAGCAGCAACAGCAACAACAGCAGCAGCAGCAGGAAATATGCAGACACAGACACACAAGCAACCAATCTGCCTCTGCTGTTGCTGCTGCTACTGCTTTCTGGTAGCAGCACAACGTACCTGCTTTGCATGTATAAGGGCACGCGTACGTCTTCCTGTTGAGGTGTACATACACCCCAATGCTGCATATGCTGCTGCCATTAGCTGCTTAGCTCGGGTGTCTAGGCACCTCTGCAGCAGCACCAACTTCTGCTGCTGTTGCTGCTGCTGCTGCTGTTGCTGCTGCCCGTGGCTGTGACTGGGTCTTCTCTCTGATGGTATGTTGCTCGTGCTGAGGCGCCTACGGCTGCCACCGTCGTGCCTCCTATCTTGCTGCTGTTGCTGTTGCTGCTGCTGCTGCTGTTGCTGCTGCAGCACCCGCAGGCAAAATGCTACGCCGTTGTTTAGCAGCCTCTCCTTGTCTGGCGACACCGTCGCGGATGTGCAGGGAAGCAGCGGGGGCCCCCACAGCATCCAACTGCTGCTGCTGCTGCTGCCAGCAGCAGCAGCAGCAGCACACGTGGAGTTGCTGCTGCGAGAGATTAAGGGCGAGCACCACGGAGGCAGCGAATCAAGGTCTCTGCCGATGGCGTTGAACAGCGCAGCAGCAGCAGCAGCAGCAGCCCCCGCAGGGTCTACCTGTTGCTGCTGCTGCTGCTGCTGTTGCTGCTGCTGCTGCTGGAAGCAGCTAGGCAGCGCCTGCCCGAGAGCCACAAATACTTCCGCTATAGAAAGATAAATCGACTTCGTCAGCAGCGCCCGCTCGCCTGTCCCCAGGCCGCAGCAGCAGCAGCTGCTGCTGTTGCTGCAGCCGCTGCTGCAGCAACTGCTGCTGCTGCTGCTATCCATCCCGTAGGGCACGATAAAGCAAGACGCCAGCAGCAAGTGGCGGAGGCCCCTTCCTGCCCCCTCCAACTGGGAGAGGGCATTGCTGCTGCTGTTGCTGTTGGTGCTGCTGCTGCTGCTGCTGCTGCCGTCTTCCAGCTGCGCGGCTGCCACGCGGGCAACTGTGGCGACGTCAGTTGCAGCTGCTGCTGCACCTGCAGCGTCAGGAGCAGCAGCTGCTGCTGCTGCATCAACACGCAGCCGCGCGAGATGCAGCTGGGCAAGACTCATGTTGCACCGCAGCAGCTTCCCCTGGAGGCGGCGCAGCAGCAGCAGCCGCTGATGATCCCATGCTGCTGCCGCAGCTTCAACAGCAGCAGAAACTGGGTTGCTGCTGCTGCTTCTGCTTCTGCTGCGGCTTGCTGCTGCGTAGCGCAGCCCCTCCATCAGCAGCTGGCCTGCACGCGACAGGCAACGTAGCTGCAGAAATTCCAGATCAACAGCAGCAGCAGCAGCAGCAGCTGCTGCTGCTGCTGCGTCTCCTTCGTGTAGCAGCAGCAACTGCTGCTGCCGCTGCTGCTGCTGCCTCTCTAGAGATGCATGCTCTTGAAGGAATGTGTCTGCTAGGTGTTCATACACCGAAGCCATCGTAGTCCACTCTGCAGGAGCCCGCACTGATCCACTTGCTGCTGCTGCTGCTGCTGCACGAGGTGCAGCAGCAGCACCAGGATCTGGAGCAGCAGCAGTCCGTGGATCCGCAGCAGAATCAGCAGCGGTATCATCAGCAGCAGCAGACCGCGATGCTCCCCCCCTACCGTTATCAGTAGCAGTAGCAGCAGCAACAGCAGCAGGAGCGTTCCTACTACCCGCTTGCTGCTGCTGCTGCAGTAGATACTCTCCCAACTGCTGCTGTTGCTGCTGCTCCAGTGTAGGGGGGACGCTGCAGCAGGTACGAAGAGCCAAGAGGGCTCGCAGCAGCAGACGACGGACAAGTAGCCGCTGTGCTGCAGCATCCTGCTGCTGCAGCACAGCAGCAGCAGCAGCACTCCTTGCTGTTGCTACTCCTGCTGTTGCTGCATGCGTTCGTGCCTGCGTTGCAGCATCTGGTGCGGAAGCAGCAGCAGCTGCTGCTGCTGCTGCTGCTTCAAGAGCGGATCGATGCAGCCGCTGCACTGCCCCCCTGCAATGACAGAGTCTGTCTTCTGCTGCTTCCATTGCTGCTTTTGCTGCTGCTGCTCTTGCGTCTGCTGCTTCTGCTGCTGCTGCTGCTGCTGCAACACGAGCAGCAGCACGGTAACACAGCAGCGCCACACCTAGACGAGAGGCCCTCCTTGAGGAGACAAAAGGAGACAGTCCCCTTCCTAGTGTCCTTAGGCCTAAACGAGGATCTGCTGCTGCTGCTGCTGCTGCATCTAGGCCCCCTGGTGGTGATGCAGGCCATGCTGGTATGGGCGTTGCTGCATGTGCACCAGCTGCTACTGCTGCCGCTGCTATTGCTGCAGGTGATGCAGCAGCAGCAGCAGCAGGAGCAGCAGCAACACCATCTGTAATAGCCAAGGCAACGTTGCGGCTGCCAGCAGCAGCAGCAGCAGCGCATGCAAATCTTAGTGACCCCAAGACAAAGTCTAGAGCCAGCTCCACATCTGCTGCACCGCTGCAGCAGCTGCAGCTGCTGCTGTTGCTGCTGCTGCTGCTCCTGCAGCGGCTGCACACAGAAGGTCGCAGCACAGCAGCAGCCTCCGAGAGGCCGTGCGTTGGCCCCACAAATGCCCAGAAAGGAGTCGACTCGCTGCTGCTGCTGCTGCTGCTGTCGTTGCTGCTGCTGCTGCTGTTGCTGTAGCCAGCAGCAGGTATCACGCGCTGCAGCACTGCGATACTTTTCCTTAGAGGCGAGTACCAATCAAGAAGCAAATAGAGCAACGTTGGCTGCTGCTGCTGCTGCTGCTCTGTTGTTGCTTCTGTTGTTGTTGCTGCTGCTGTTGCCTCAATCTTGTATAGTAGAGGGGCCAGCCAGACAAGGGGAGACAGACGCTCCGTCTGCAACAGCGCTGCTGCTGCTGCTGCTGCTGGTGCTGCCGCTGCTGCCGCCGCAGACAACAGTGTTGGCACCTCTTGATCACTTGCAGCAGCTCCTGCTGTTTTTGCTGCTGTGTTTGCTGCTGCTGCGGCTTTTGCTGCTACTGCTGCTTTTGCTGCTGCTGCTCCTTTTGCTCTTGCCTTCACGGGTAAGCATAGGGAAAGAGGAGAAGGAAGGTGCTGCGTCTGCTGCACCTTTTGCTGCAGCTGCTGGTGCTTCGGTAACGCCTGCTGCTGACTCAGCAGCTGCGGCAGGTGCTGCAGTTGCACCACCTGCTGCTGCAGCAGCAGCTGCTGCAGCCAGCAGCAAATGAACACATGCAGCCGCGGGATGTCCGCCACCTCGCAGATGCGCACGACACAGAAGGGTCCCTGATCCTGCAGCAGCAGCAACAGCAGCACAAACAGCATAGTTAACGATAGCGTAGAACTCATACAACAGCAGCACGGGCAACAGCAGCACGGGCAACAGCAGCACGGGCAACAGCAGCAACCACAACCTACTTCAGCAGCTGCTGCAGCAACAGCAGTTGTGGCTGCAGCAGCAGCACTAACAGGCGCAGCAGCCATGCCCGGCGGCTCAATCAGCAGCAAAAGCAGCAGCAACAACAGCAGCAGCAGCAACAGCAGCAACAACAGCAGCAGCCGCAACAGCAGCAGCAACACCACCAGCAGCAGCAGCAGCAGGATTAGTCTTACATTTTGTGCCTTTAGGGGGAAGACAAGACAAAGTGCATTAGCTCGGGTGTACATACACCCTAACCAAAGTTTGCTGCAGATGCTGCTGATGTTTGCTGCTGCTGCTGCTAAATCAAAAGCAAACGCTAAGAAAGAACGGCGGCTACGCCAAGGATCCCATAGCTGCTGCTGCTGCTGCTCCTGCTGCTCCTGCTGCTGCTGCTGCTTTTTGGCGTCTGTCATGGCCGATGTCGTCGGTGCTGCTGCTGCTGCTGCTGTTGTTGCTGCTGCTGATGATGACATGCTAGTGTCATCCAGACCCCCAACAACTTCCTCGAGGACTTGCTGCTGTTGCTGCTGCTGCTGCTGTGGCTGCTGCTGCGTCTTCGAGGATGCATCAAGTGGTGCGGAGCTGCTGCTGCTGCTGTCCGTGAATGCGTAGTTCAAGATATCTCCAGCAGCAGCAGCTGCTGCTGCTGCTGCTGCTGCAAGAGGAGAGTCTGGCCGCCGCAGCAGGAGCTGCGCCTCCTCTTGCAGCGCCTGCTGCATCATCTGCTGCGGGCGCAGCTCTAAGCAGCTGTTAAATGGCAGCAAACTGCTGCTGCTGCTGCTGCTGCTGCTGCTGGCGTAAGCAGATGCAGCAGCAGAAGTAGGGGACGAAGGATCGAGGGGGAAGCACGGTAGTAGTTCTGCTGCAGCAGGAAATCCCCAGCTGCCCTGCTGCTGCTGCTGCTGCTGCTGCCGTTGCTGCTCCATCTCTAACAGCTGCTGCTGCAGCAGGTCATGCATAAGCTGTTGCGCTTGCTGTTGCACTTGCCACTCGTACTGCTGCTGCTGCTGCTGCTCGGCATGGTGCAGCGATAGCTCGTCTTCCTGCAGCAGAGTGCCTCTTGCTTGTTCTCCTCCACCGGCTGCTGCTGCTACTGGATCTGCTGCTGCAGCTGCTGCTGCTGCTGCTTCCGATTGGCTTGCTGCTAGCCAGTTGCAAAGGGAGAATCCCGAAGGCCCCCAAGCATCTTCAAAGCCTGGGGGAGGCTGCTGCACTGCAGCAGCAGCAGCTGCTGCTGCTGCAGCAACTGCAGCATCAGCTGCCCACTGCAGCTGCTGCTGAGCTCCTGCGCCTGTTGCTTGAGCAGCAGCAGCAACACCAGCAGAAGATCCTGGTATTCCCGACACCGGTGGTGCTGCTGCTGTTGCTGCTGCCGCCGCTGCAGCAGTTGCAGCAGCATCATTAACTGCTGCAGCAGCCAGCGTAACCTCTGCAGCAGCAGCAGCAAGATGAAGCTCCATGCGCTTCCACCCTGCTCTGTGCTGCTCTGCTGTTTCTGCTGCTGCTGCTGCTGCAGCTGCTGCTGCTGCTGCCTTGTTAGCATCAAGCAGCAGCAGCTCACCCTCAAGCTTTAGAGGCAGCAGCGGGATAGAAGCAACAGCAGCAGCAGCAGGAAGTGCATGCAGCAGCTCAGCTGTGCTGCGGCGGACCCACACCTGAAGGGGTACCCAATCATCGTTGCTGCTGCTGCTGCTGCTGTTGCTGCTGCTGCTTGAAGAAGCTTGTGGCGTCTGCTGCTGCTGCTCCTCCTCCTCTAGGTCCCCATTGGGGGTATGCAGGTCCCCAGAGTCTGTTGCTGCCGTTGCTGTTGCTGCTGCAGCTGCTGAGTGCAGCAGCAAATCTCTAAGATGAGAGTCGCGCCTGCGCGATATGACGGCCCGGTTCTCTGCAGCAGCAGCTGCTGCTGCTGGAGGGGCCTCTGCTGCTGTTGCTGCTGCTACTGCTGATACTGCTGCTGCTTCTGTTTGTAATTTTCTCTTCGTGCTGCTGCTGCTGCTGCTGCTCGTCGTTGCTGCTGTTTCTGTTCGTGCTGCTTGAGTACTCGATTGCATCAATCTGCATGGGCTGCTGCAGGTACTCATGCTGTTGCTGCTGCTGCTGCTGCTGTTGCTGCTGCTGCTGCTGCTGCTGGATTTTCGCTGCCGCAAAAAGCGCTCTAAGTCATCGCGCATGTTTGGCCAGTAGCAGCAAGCAGCAACTTGCTGCAGCAGCAAAGGAGCACACAAGTTGCTGCAGCACAGATCCTCAAGGGACTTCTTGTTGCTGTTGTTGTTGTTGCTGCTGCTGCTGCTGTTTCCTCTGCGGTTCGCCTGCTGCTGCTGCTCCCGGTGGAGCTCAGGGAAGGGGCAGGCAGCACTCACGCACCCACACCCGCAGCAGCAACCCCCGCTGCTGCTGCTGCTGCTTCCATGGTCAAGTGCAGCAGCAGCAGCCCTGATCTGTCTCCCCTTGTGCCCGTTGTAGCTGCTGCTGCTGCAGGCTTGTTGTTGCTGCTGCGCCTTCAAGCGGTCCCTGCCCTGCTGCTTCCGGCTCCGCTGCTGCTGCCGTTGCTGCTGTTGCTGTTGCTGCTGCTGTTGTTGTTGCTGCTGCTGCTGCACATAGCATGCTGTAAAATGCTCCATTACCTGCTGCAGCAAATCGGGGGCCCTAGGGATGCATAGGCGCATGCAGCCCCGTCTGCTGTACCACACAAGATCCATAGAGAGGTCCTGCTGCTGCTGCTGCTGCTGTTGCTGCTGCAGCTGGTGGCCATATACCGCAAACCTTTCCCCTAGAAACTCGTCACAACCCCGGCGCTGCAGCACCTTCAGCAGCAGAGGGTCCTGCTGCAGCTGCTGCTGCACTTGCTGCAGCAACGCAGCTGGAAGCTGCTGCAGCAGCTCCGACCGTCGTGCTGCTGCGCGCTCCGCCTCCATTCTCGATTTCCTGCTGCTGCTGCTGCTGCTGCTGATTCAGTGCGTGCCGTTGCCGCTGTTGTTGTTGTTGTTGCTGTTGCTTCTGCTCTACCTCCAACTTCTCCAGGAACGGCGCATCCAAGGCTGCTGCTCCCTATAGGAAGGACGGCTGCAGCATCATGCCTAATAGTTTGTTGCTGCTGCTACCGCTGCAGCGCAGACTTCTGGTGCTGCATCAGCTTCTGCTACTGCAGCTTCTGCTGCTGCTCCTGCTGCTTCTCCTGCTGCTGCTACTGCTGCTGCTGTGTGGTGATCGGCGTTCCCCACGCAGCAGGGTCCCTTTGTAGGGAACATAGAGGCAGTGTGCTCTTAGCGAGCTCAAGCCGTAGACGCTAAACCCTAAATCATATACTCTAAACCCTAAACCCTAAACCCTAAACCCTCGGAAGGATCGAGGGCGCATGCAAACCGCGGGGCTGCATGCATGCAAAGAAGGAGGACCAAAGGGAGGCTACCACTAAGAGTTATTCTTTCTTTTTTATACTTTTTAATTGTTTTAATTTGTTGCAGCTTACTGGTATAATAATACCAGCATGCAGCTGTTGCTGGTGTGTCGCTGCAGCAGCACAGGGTCACCTGCGGGAGCGGGAGCAGCAGCAGCTGCAGCAGCACCGCCAGCAGTAATCGAGTTATAAAGAAGAGATAAATAAATACAATTGTAAAATATATATTTATGTTTTGTTTAATTTATTCTTTTTATTAAATATAAACTTCTTAACATCTACCTATAAAACCAATAACTAGCAGCAGCAGCAGGAGGAATGACTAGCGTGGGAGCAGCAGCTCGCCTTGTTGCTGCTGCTGCTGCTGCTGCGCAGCACACTGCTCCTGCAGCTGCTGCTCCTCCTACAGCAGCTGCTGCTGCAACACGACTGCCTTATGCTTTGAACAAGGGCTGTTGCTGCCTTGGTTCTGTTGTTGCAGCTCGCTCTCTGCTTACTGCAGCAGCAGCAACAGCAGCACCATCAACAACAACTGCAGCAGGACAAGCAGCAAATGCCGCAGGAGGCTTCTCGGGTGTTAGGGCTTTGGCAACAGCAGCAGCAGCATGTGCTGCTGCTGCTTCATCATCCTCACCATCATCCCCAGCAGCACCAGCAGGTGCAGGAGCAACAGCAGCAAGAGCAGCAGCAGCAGGAGCAGCAGCAGCAAGAGCAGCAGCAGCAGGAGCAGCAGCATGCGGGCTATTCTTAGCTCGTCCATTTATATCTCTTAATGATGACAATACTTCACAAGATATTCACGCCCCTTGGATGACCCCCGAGCTAGTAACTCATGCTGCTGCTGCTGTTGCTGCTGCTGTTGTTGTTGCTGCTGCTGTTGCTGCCTTGCAGCTCAGTTCACTTACTTTAGGTTTTATAGTTTGGCTTGCGCCAGAGCGCAGCAGCACCAGAAGCAGCAGCAGCAGCAGCAGCAGCAGCAGCAGCAGCAGTCACTGTGGCCTCCCAGTCTCACCTGCATGCACTCCATCTGCTTTGTTCTCTATCTGCTGCTTCTGCTGCTGCTGTTGCTGCTGCTGCTGCTGCTGCAGGCTGCTTCCTCGAGTCATTTGTTTAGACTCCCAATTGCTGCCCATCCTGTTATTGTTGCACAAACAATTCATCGTCTCCCACGCAGGCCTACACCACAGGTATGCTGCTGCTGCTGCTGCTGCTGCTGCTGCTGCTTCTGTAGATGCTGCTGTTGCTGTAGTTGCTGCTGTTGCAGCAGACCCGCTGTAGTGCTGTTGGAGGCATATGAAGCAGCAGCTGCTGCAGCTGTTTCCTGTCACGATTGCTCGTTATTCCAATTGCTGCTCATGCTGCGGTTGTTGCTACTTTTTGCTGTTGCTGTTGCTGCTGTTGCTGCTGCTGCTGCTGCTGCTGCTGCTGCTGCTGCTGCTGCTGCAGGTGGCATTTGTGGGTCATTCAAACAGCGGCAAGTCGAGTCTCATTAATGGGCTTCTCTTTGGCAGAGAAGTAGCCAGAACCAGCAGAATTGCTGTGAGTCCCTTGCTGCTGCTGCTGCTGCTGCTGCTTCTGGTGGTGCTGCTGCTGCTGCTTCTGTTGCTTCTACTGCAATATGCATGTTTGCTGCTGCTCCAGCTGCTGCTGTTTTTAGATGAAGCACTGTGACGTATGAAAGGCGCCCCATCTGGTATTCCTGCGGCTGCTGCTGCCGTTGCTGCTGCTGCTGCTGCCGTTGCTGCTGCTGCTGCTGCCGTTGCTGCTGCTGCTGCTGCTGCTGCTGCTGCTGCTGCTGCTGCCTGTTCTTTAGGGCCGCACTCGGCAACTATTTATGTTTGAGTTGTCCTCTCGTCTCGCTCTCGTTGATCTTCCAGGCTACGGATTCGCACGAGTGGCACCAGTAAGCTTGCTGCTGTTGCTGCTGCAGTTGCTGCTGCTCCTGCTGCTGTTGCTGCTGGTGGTGGTTGCTGGTTGGTCGTTGCTCCTTCTGCTGCACTTTCTGGCGACGAGGAAAACTATCGTAGGCGCTGCTGTACTTGGGGCTGCCGCTGGTGCAGCAGCATGGCTGTTGCTGGTGTTGCTGCTGCACCTGCTGCTTCTGCTGCATCTGCTGCTGCTGCTGCTGCTGCTGCAGGAAGTGCAGAAGGATTGGGCTGTTTTAGTGGAGGAGTATTTGGATCGATCCTATCAGTGCGTTTCTGCTGCCTCCATTTGTTGCTGCTGCTGCACCTTCTGGTATTGCTGCTGCTGCTGCAATGCATGCATACGTTGCCACTGCTGCTGCTGCTGCTGCTGCTGTTGCTGCACGTGGTGTTATTGCTGTTGCTGCTGCATGCATTTGCTTCTGATGTTGATAAATGAATGTATTGTTGTTGCCGTTGCTGCTGCAACTCTTGCTGCTACACTTGCTGCTATTGCTGCTAATCTTGCTGCTAATCTTGCTGCTCTTGCTGCTGCTGCTGCTGCTGCTGCTCTTCGCATGCAGGTTGCAGCTAACTGTATGTTTAGTAGATGCAACTGCTGGTGTCCGCAAGCGCGACATAGAGATGTGGCGTTTGCTGCTAGAGAAGAAAAAAAAATTCTTAATTGTACTCACTAAAGTTGACCTATTCGCGGTTAGCTGCTGCTGCTGCTGCTGCTGCTCTTGTTGCTGCTGCTGCTGCTGCTGCTTTCTTTAGTGCTTTAGTGTGTGCTGTTGTTCTTGCTGCTGTTGTGACTCTTGCTACTGCTGTTGCTGTTTGCTCTTGCTGGTGCTTAGTGGAGCTGCTGTTCCTGTTGCTGCTGCTGCTGTTGCTGCTTTTGTCGGTGTTGCCGCACTTTCTGCTTTTCTTGTTGCTGCTGTTCTGTGTCTCCAGCCGTTCGAGCTGCATAGATTTATGCTGCAGCTGCAGCAGCAGCTGCTTACCCTGCAGCAGCAGCAGCAGCAGCAGCAAGAGGAAGAAGAGTTGCTGCAGCCATATATTTTTGCTGTATCTGCAAAGAGGCTGTTAGGCCTCAATGAGCTCCGCTGCTTCCTCATGGCACACACAACTACCCCCCGCAGCAGCAGGGCTGCTGCTGCTACTGCTGCTGCTGCTGCCGCAGCAGCAGCAAAACGAACCGCTAGGAATTAAGGAATGTTGCGAATATAGTTGCCGTAGTGCTGACTATTTCGTGCTGCTGCTGCTGCTATGTAGGTCGTGCTGTTGCTACTGCTGCTGCTGCTGCTATGTAGGTCGTGCTGTTGCTACTGCTGCTGCTGCTGTGTATCTAGCTGCTGCTGCTGTTGGTGCTGTTGCTTCTATTTGCTGCTGCTGCTGCTGCTGCTGCTGCTGCTGCTGCTGCTGCTGCTAAAAATGTTTTAAAACGCCAAGTTGAACGCAGCAGAAAAGAACGTCAAGTTCTAAGCAGACAGGGGACAGTGCCGTAGGGCAGCAGCTGCTGCTGCAGCAGCAGCTGCAGCAACAGCAGCAGCAACATCACAACAAGTCCGTACATCATCATCACGTTATATAGACGCTATCTAGCTCTCGCTCTCTCTTTGCTGCTATGCTGCTGCTGTTGCTGCTGCTGCTCTGCTGCTCTGCTGCTGCTGCCACAGACACAAAACAAGAGCAGCAGCCCCATAAGATGCCCCCTTATAAGAGAATAATAACTCTAAATACACACAACTGCATTCAACTGCATGCAACTGCATGCAACTGCATGCAGAAGCAGCAAGCCAGGTGTACGTACAGCTCAGATTTGCTGCTGCATGCTGCTGCATGCAGCAGCAAACTCAACTCGATAGATCTGCCGTGTGTGCATACGCTGCACACGTCTGCTTATGCCGCTGCAAGCATGCATGCATGCATGCATGCATGCTTGCATGCAGCAGCATGCATACACACATACAGTACATGCATCTACGCATGCATGCATATATGCATGCATGCAATTGAACCTTCGCATGCATCCACATTTGCATGCATGCACCTTCGCATGCATCCATCTAATGCATGCACGCATGCATGCATAAACCCATGCATACATGCATACATACACCAGTGCATGCATGCATACATACACCAACGCATGCATGCATAAATGCCTACATCTATGCATACATGCATACACCTATACATGCATGCATACACGTATGCATGCATGCATACACCTATGCATGCATCCCGCCACCTATGTATGCATGCATAAGGGCCCCAAAGGAAAGAGGGAGAATAATTTTGCCTCTCCGTCAGTAAATAAAAGAGAAGAAATAAAAAGAAAATAAAAGAGAGACTTTTTGCGTGTGTTTATTCTCCTTAAGGAGAAAAGGAGGGAGAATAATATATATATAATATATATAATATATATAATTTATATTTATTATATATATTATATATATTAATATATT
>NW_013566624.1:0-21522 GCF_000499605.1 Eimeria maxima | reverse complement strand
TATATATATATATATATATATATATATAGTACGATTTGCCTTCATCCATATGTGAAACTGCTCAACATTTACTGGGGAAAATGTTGAGTAGTTTCACATATAGATGAAGACAGAGATCTTGATGAATAGTTCTCACTGTAAATGGTGACGCAGACAAAAATGTATGAGGCTTAAACGATACCTTGCATATTTGCGCCGCTGGAGATAGTTTTTATCGTGTAGTATTCTCCCCCGTACGGGGATATATATGCATATGTATTTTGACAGAACAATTAGTATTTTCCTCCAGACATATTGGGGTATATTGTATTCGCACTATTTCCTTCATTCTCTTCCACGTGTGCTTGTTGCACTGTTTTGTTTGTCTGCAGCCAACAAACGAATGGCACGAAATGGAAGACTTGCGTGTAACCCCCGTACTTCCTCAGTTTGTGGCGCTATCAGGTAGGGGTTGCTTATGTTTTTCGCGTTTGTTTTTGTTTTTCTTCATACTTGCAGCGACTTCTTTGCGATGTTTTCGATGTTTTGGAATCCAATGCTCTTGTGCCTGGTGACAACGGACAACAAAGAGGGCAAATAGTTGTTCGTTGTGGGTCTTTTTGCAGAGTCGTACATTCAGTTTTATCAAAGGCAAGATGTGCTGCCTGATGGATCTCTCAACGAGGCCATGCGGCAGAAGTGCCTCCAGGACCTAAAGAAGAGCAAAGCCCAGGCGGTGCCTGTCGACGACATCGACGACATATTTGCAGCCTAGGCTGGAATAATTCAACTGTCTCAGAGCAGATGCATGCAAGCGGATCTGGTGCGTCTGCAGTCAACCGGAGAGGAGACATATGCATGGTATAGGCAGAGACCACAGCCGGGGGATGACTGAGAAGAAACACGAGCTGAGAAGCAGCATCCGAAGGGGGGAAGAGGTAGCAGACAGATTGAGGGTGGGGAAGCAGCCTGCATCCTTCTGGAGCTCTACCTGTGCTGATGCGCAGAAAAGGCTGCAGTGCAACTACCTGCCATAGCTGAATAGCTGGCCACATGCTAGCTTGCTTGCTACCTAACTGGCTAGACAATGGTTGGCTACCTAGTTTGCTGGCCTCTGTCTACAGAGAAGACTTTAGACTGCGCTGCCGCCCGTCAGGCAGCTAGCTAGCTGGCATTTGGCCGACAAAGAAGCAATGGTCGCATCTGACGTGGGCTGTACTGACAGCGCAGCTGGGGGAAGGAGAGCCGCTGCGGTTTAAACAAGACAGCCGTCTCAGAGGCACTAGGTCACTACTGACAAATACACAGATAATCGCAAGCACGCATATGCAGCCAGTTTCGAGCGGTGTGCATCGCTCACGATCCCATCCATCACACGCATCTGACCGAACGGAACTGCACACGCAGTGCATGCAATAGCTGCATGCGGAGAGATTATCAGAGAAGCAAGGCAAAAGGAGAGCTGCGGGTAGATGGCAGATATATCTCTGGAAGAGGGGCACACTGTACAGAGACAGAAATTCAACATCTTCTTCCTCTCGGGCTAGCGTCGGCCCGAGTGCAGTAACAGCAGCTACTACAGCTACTGCTCGTGGGAGCCCTATAATGAAGGGCGAGCTGCCTCTCAGTCTGTGGGCTGGTTGATCGTTTTGAAAGTGCCTGCAGGGCGGCACCTGCACTGAACCAGAACTGAAGAGCCTCCCCTTTCAAGAGATAGAGGCGGCGCATGAATGGGGCAACCCATGCATATTCTTTTCCTTCTTAGCTCTGTTATATCCACAGGAAAACGGTGCTCCCCAGTAGCAACAACAAACAGGGCAGGCCTGCTGCTGCACCTTGAGGCGAGCCTGCTGGTGCTGCAGCATTCTCTGCCGTCTTCGCTGCTGCTGCAGCAGTCCTCACCCTTCCCCCCCCTGCAGCAGCATCCAGAAATGCCTCTGAATCTTCTGTAACTGGCGCAGGCAGTTCAGAGAACGCTGAACGGAGCAATCGTGAAAGGTAGCTAGCCGGCTGGTCTAGCTGTCGCTTCACTTCTGCGGCCAAGTCCCCGGCTGTAGGCTCCAAAGATCCCACGGTTGGGACGGGGAGAACGCTGAGACGCACAGTAACATCTGAAAGTTGTTTGCTGCCGCTGGTGCCATCGCTGCCGCTGCTGCCGCTTTCGTTGCCTCTTCCGCTGGTGTTGGCGACGCCGGTGCTGCTGATGAGGCCTTTTTTCACGGACACCTCCTCGAGCATGACGCGGGTGCTAGGAACCCCCAGCGCCTGCACTACGGCGTCCTGCACTTGTTGGCCGAAGGCTTGGGGCCCTTTAACGCTGTTCTCTAATTCGTCGTTTCCGACTCCTAAAAAGAAAAGAGGAAGACTCACCTGCTTGTCCTGCGGTGCGAGCAGCTGCTCCTGAGCTGTGGCACCACCACTTGCTGCAGCAGATGCCGTGGGTGTGCCGCTGCTGCTTGCGTCGCTGCCGCTGCTGCTTGCGTCGCTGCCGCTACTGCTCGTGTCACTGCCGCTGCTGCTTGCGTCGCTGCTGCTGTTGTTGTTGTTGCTGCTGCTGTCGCTAGCACCTGCAGCAGGGGCAGGTGTTGCTGGGGCCCCTTCCTTAGAGCCGGCTGAGTGGCGCATCATGGAGTTTGTTACTGCGGAGCCCACCATACTCCCCACTGCAGCACCTACAGCTGAAGTGATAGCTGTGCGCGTGAGAGAGGGGCCCGTACTTGCCTGTGCTGCAGAAGGGGCTACTGGTGGGGCTGAGGAAGCCGCTGCCGGGGTGTGCCCCGGCGCATGCATATAAGTAGCAGGCACACCCGAAGGTGGGGGGAAGCCCTGACCCCCAACGGGTGGATGGGCTGCCTGCTGGCCATAAGCGTAGCCTGCGTGCTGTTGGCCACTAAACGGGTAAGATGGAGAAGCAGCAGGAGCAAGCGGTTGCTGATGGTAACCACTCGCAGGGGCGTGGAAGGGGGGATTCGACGAGGTGGGAGCAGTAAATGCACCCGCTGGAGGCTGCTGCGCAGCCCCAGTCTGCTGCTGAGTAGCAACAGGTTGCTGGGCAGCAGTAGGCTTCTGCGGGTCCCCTACAGCAGCATGCGTAAGATTCGCCGGCTGCTGGGTTGCCCCTGCTGCAGCTGTCATCGGTGTGGCAGCCTGCTGCTGACGGTCCCCAGTTCCCGCTGATGGTGTTGGTGCTGTTGACTGATTAGGTCCCCTTTGAGTTGTTGCATTGGCGGGCAGCCCTACTGCTGCTGGTGTGTTTGTGGCAGGCTGCTGTGGGCCCTTTGCATCTGCAAATGCTGAAGAGGATGAAGAGGATTGTTGCTGAGGCGCCCCCCATGGGGCTGCTGTGGGAGGGTGAGAAGTCTGGGTTGAGCCCTGGGCATGCGCCGGCGGGGCTGTCAGCTGAGGTCCCGTTGCTGTAGCAGCAGGGGCCTGCACAGGCGGAGTGCGAGCAGGCTGGGTTGGGTGTGCTGCAGGGGCCCCAGAGGCACTGAAGCGGGGGCCCTGGTATACAGCAGGTGGTTGTGTCTGTACAGCGGGAGGCTGCTGCTTGGGAAGTGGTTGCAGCGGTACGCTGCGGCGAACAGGCTGCGTCGGCGTTTTCGGTTTCGGATACGAGGCTGTTTTCCTCATAATCCGGACGGGGCCCTTGCCCTGCACGGATGCAAGCAAAAACCTCAACACAGAGCATTCACTCCATGCACAGAAAGCTCCTGTGCTGTGAGAACATGCAAGTACAGTCAGCTATGTATCTAGAGAAGTGGGATGCGGCAGTGGAGACGCAGAGTTCAGGGGAAATGTAGCCGCAGGGGCAACTGCGGATGCGGCTGCAGCGCCCCAATACTCACCGCCCGACCGGTTGAAGCACGAGCTTGGGTTTGTAGACAGCCAAAGTGATGTGGGGTAGGGCCCAAGGAGAAGAACGCCACCACAACGAAGGCCACAAGGAGAGGCACTGCCCGGCGGAAGGCCGCCATTGTGGAGAGGAGGTTATAGCCGCACGTCCAAGAGAAAATAGAAGACTTGCTTCACAGGTTCTGTTGCATTACATCAAAAAACCACCAACCAACAAACCACCAACTGTGCTCGCGTCAGGAGGAGGTGGGCTGTAGCTGCATCTGCACGGTCTGCGACTCTGTCACAGCCAAAAAGAAGTCAACGTGGCAAATTTTCTGCTGCTCAACTTCAACTTTCAATTAAATGAAGCAATTGAAACAGCAGGAACGATGGCTGCAGGATGTAGCAGGCGTGGCACTGCGCAGCAGTGTTCATGGAACACACAGACAAGCAGGGCCTCGGAACAAGAGGTGGCCCCTTCCCAGTCTTCTACGACGATGGCTAGGCGAAAATAATATTAGTCTACTGTTAAAATATTGTTCAAAGTTGGATTGGGCCACATATAGTGCTTCGGAATACAACCAAACGGGTTTAAGCCTCAAGATGTTGTCTTCTACAGGGTCTCTTCCACTCATCCCTTCTCGACGGTATAGGCGGCCAGTCCTGGGTTGCGTGCATTGGTGCCGACCTCTTTGCACTAATCTTTATTAACATCCTTGTTCCTATAATTCTATCTCGATTATTAAGGTATGAAGCATGAAATGCAGCCCAATAAACCCCAGTTACACAAACAAACAATAGCAGGACACGGGCTGAGATGCTTGGCGTGCCCTCTCTCTGTCTGTCCCGCCTCCCCCCCCCACTCCCCGCATTCTTCCGCAACCGTACTCGGGAATCCCTTGAGCATTCCAAGGGTTGATAGTTCATTTGGGCCTTGCGCAAGACATTGAGGCTGGCGTAGGCCTCCTCAAGCTTTATCCGTTGAGAAGGCATAAACTTCCCACTCGCTGTGGAAGGGGATGGGGCTGCCCATGAGGCATTCGCTGTTAAGTTGGTTCGTGTATTTTTGTGTAATTGTAATTGCCGTCAGACTGACAACTGTTCAAGCGTGGACACAATTCAATAGTTGTAAAACCTATAGGCCTTAGCGTGTAGATACTCTCTATGATGCTGGCCCGTATGTCCTAAATACAATGTTCATGGATAAAGCAACGAAGGCGTGATCTTGCTTGTGTGGGGGCCTGCGGTGCATGTTATGACTCGCTATGTTGCATATCATGGCCGCCCAGCTCCCCTCCCGAAATTACATGCGCTTAATCGGCGAAGCGCAACACGCCTGTACAGTGCGGAGAGATGCCAGTTGCATTTAAGGAACTCTCGTCTTAAGTATTTCTACTCCAGAGTGCGGCTCATTATTGTCACTGGATAAGAACCAGGGAGCCGAGATAGACTTGGTAGCATCGCGTGTTTTCCGAGGCGCTGATGTGAACAATGAGCCTCATTCCAGAACACAGCGGAACGGTGCATAACCATAAATAGTGCCGATTGGGCTAAAAGCATGCATACATGCAAAAAGACTCTCGAAATCGCCCAAAAGCTTTGTTAAATGTCAACATTTTGCTTCTCTTGCAAAATAGATACTGACCAGGATAATGCCCTCTGCTAGGCTATCAACCAAGGGTTTGAGGCCTCATTGAGCTGAATCAACACCAAGAACTCTTCTCCGCTGTAAGAACAGTTAATCTTAGATTATGTGCAGAAGTTGAAGGATGTCTGCACCTCTCCCAGCTATCCATATTTGACGGTATCCGCTGTGCATTGGAGGTGCACGAGTCTCTTGTCTCTGCCTGGCTTTTGGCTCAAACAACAGGAGGAATGCAGTTGGTGTTTTCAGCTTTCCTATTGAAGGGGGAAACACGACAATGGTGGGTTTATCTCAGCAGGGCTAGTGCTTTCTCGGAGCACATGCAAAATATGAATGCTTTCTGGCAAGCTTTCCGATGTAGGCCAATGCCAATTCTAGCTCGACACGGGAAGAGGCTACGGCAGACTTTGGAAAGTGCACACATATGAAGCGATCGATATAGCATGATGTGGAGAAATATCCACCGTTGATTAGAAAAGGTAGAACGGAGAACACGGTTCCTGTTCTTCCGGAAAAAGGACAGCAGAGAAGCTGAGAGCAAGCTGGCATTCGAAGGAATTGAGCTCGCAAAGATTATGGAAAACCAACGCACCGAAGAATGAAAAAAAAAACGAAACCTACCACCCTATCAGAAGTCTATGAGTTAACTCTGTCCTTATCGTAGTGTGCATTTACCGACAGGCGTCGTCACCGCTGGTCTACACAGGTTGTGAAGTGAACCTGAAGATAGTGCGAGGATATACATTTGAATGCATTCTTCTACACACTCTCTGTGGTTACACTCTGCGTATAGTACTAATGACGCACGATGTGGGGCATTACATAAAGATCACGCGAGATACTAAAGAACAAATATGTCATATTTCCATGCTTAGGGAGTTCTAATTTGCACCTGTCCATCAGGTCACTCTCCTCGGCTTGCCGTTGGTGAGACAGTGGAGATGCAGATGCACAAACCTAAACACAGCATTTAAGTGCGCGTTTCGGTAAGCGGAGAAAGACTACACATCCCGGCCATTCCAACTTCATTTGCAGCTTCTACGGTTAGACGACTTGAATCAGTGTCAAAAAAAGAAGGTAGGGAAGAGGCTCCTATGCTGGGGCGGACGGAGGAGGAACGCATACATTCCGCCGTCGGGGCATTTCTAACAATGAGCTACCAGTGGGGAGATAAATCGATGGATGTTCAATGCATGTGGCGAGTGCGCATCGATTTCAAGCCCCTTAACATGGTCACCAACAAAAGTTCCTCGGCCATGCATTGTAATACCAGAATCACATTCATAGCTTCATTATATTCGATGACATTCTAACAGATATACCTAGAGAAAATATTATACTGCTTCTTGGGGGGTCTTTCTCCCGATTTCATCTAACAAACTGAACGGAGAAGGTCAATAGGATCACACTCCACAATGTCGGAGTTCGCCATGTTTTATACACACGCGAACTGCCTTCCGCGCAGCTCTTGCAATAGCTCTGCTATACACTAAGAAGACAGGCCACTACTGAGTATATGGGATGCCCCTATGCTTGAGACACTAACTCCTATGGACAATATGACTGACACCTACTAGTTGTGCTGGCACCTGCTTCTTTCCTAATTGCGACTACTATTACAGATTCCACAACTATTACCGCTTCTCTAGTGAAGCTACCTTAGTTTACTGTTTTTCTCCTACTATTTGTGTACTGCAAGTGTATGGAAACGCTGACTACTGTAAATCTGTACCCCACAAGACCCTAGAAACACTGATAGGCTAGACGTCGTCTACTGCTAGCCTCCAGCAACACTGGCTACTATGTAACTGGCCTATGCTAAGGAAACGCATATAAAGCACCAACAGGATAACAGCATATAGAGCACCAACAGGGTGCGCAGACAGCCTCTCCCCCCCGTTGGTACAGCAAGGAGGCTACAACACCTACACGGGGATTAAGAGGGGGAGGAAGGAGGGTCAGAAGCAGGCGAGCGGGTCTGATATCGTTGATCCCGTAGCTGTTTATGCCCGCGCCGCTTCCAAGCACGTACTAATGCTGGACAACCTTCAACGTGGTGTGCTGGTTCCCATGGAGCCCGCTCTTCGGGGGCGCCTCCCCATTTAACGAGGTAACCAGCGAACTCCCCCATTCCCTGCTGATCGAGAATGTGGTTCACGAGAAATTGGTCAGTTGGTTTGCCGGCTTCGTCGCAGATAGGTGGCCAGCCCACCGGGGCTTCCCGCTGTACCTGGGCATCCCACCGCGGACGGTGGAGGGCCAGCTGACAGACGGGGAAGAAGTTGTGTCCCTCGTAGGTGGGGGGCAGAGCAATGCTGTAGGCCATGTTCACTATACGTTCAGTTATTGTGAAGGGGTCTTGGTAGCGGGGCTCAAACTTGGGGCAATGATTCAGTACTAAGAGGTGTTTGGCGCTGAGCCCTGCCCTGTCGCCTACCTCGTACTCAACGCTCCGGCGCTTGGAATCCGCATAGAACTTCTGCCCCCAATTCGCCTTCAGGATATGTCCACGTGCGCGGTCACAGAGCTGTCGGAAAAGCCTAGTCATCGGGGATGAGAGCGTGGGGGAAAAGGTGCCAAGGATGTCAAGATCAGCCGCCGTGACCAGGTTTCCTCCAATCATGACCTCGAATGGAGAAAGCTCTGTGTTGGTGTGGTGCGTGGTATTGTAGGCGGGCTCCAAGGAAGGTAGAAGCCTTTCCCAGTCACGCTCATCCGCCTGGTTATATGTGCGCAACATTTCCTCGAGAGTACGATTGACCTTCTCCGTCTGTCCATCCTTCTGTGGGCAGTATGGCGATTACATAGCTCTGGTGATGCTAAAGCGGGAGGATAATTGTGACCACACTTCGGACTAAAATCGGGAGTCCCTGTCCGAGATAGGCGCATCCGGGAATCCGTGGTACCGGATTAACCTGTCTGCGAGTATCTTAAAGGTGTTAGCTGCCGTACGAGATTTCTTAGCAGGAATGAAATGTGCCATTTTGCTAAGAGAGCCCACAAGGACCACAATGGTATCATTCCCTGAAGTTGTGAGAGGTAGATCAGTGATGAAATCTAAGATGACATGACTCCAGCGTCATGAAGGAATCATCAACTGCTGTAATAGACCAGCGGGATTCTGATTGAGAGACTTGGACAAAACCTGCCGCCGACAAAGTTTCAGGCAATAAGGGCATGGCCTGAGTTTGCAACGGCTGTCCGACTGCTTGTGGACCTCCCTCGGAAGGGGGCCACCTTCCAATGGTCTGAGCATACGCTCGCGGTGAGTAGGCTGAAACAGCGTCTCGTTGACTACATGTTTTACCGGTTCCCGACAGCTGGAAGCCGTTGACGCTTCGGGGTATGCCGTGGGTACCGTCCTAGAGCAGGAAGGCCAACCCATAGGATTCGTGAGCCGCGTGATGACCCCAACCCAGGCAAGATACTCCGTCTATGATCAAGAACTTCTGGAGCTTGTTTCTGCCCTCGCTAAATGGGCCCATCTACTACGGATATCCAGTGACGGCCTTTACTGATCACCAGGCCCTCACATACCTCCAGCAGCTCAAGGCCTCTAAACTCCTACGCGGCCTTACTGCCCATTGGCTAGATTTCCTCGCAGAATTCCCTGATCTTACGATTACTTATCTGCCAGGAGTACGCAATCAAGTAGCCGACGCCTGCCACGCTTCTTCATCCAGCGCTGCCGCCCCGTCCCCAGACACCGACAAGCCCGCGCCAGATATAGTCGCGTCCCTGGTACCGGCAACTGACCCGACAGTTACTCCCGCTTGATATCCTGTGCCTACTTATCTCGTAGTGCCGGGCTTCCTAACTACAACCTAACTACCCAAATTCCCATACTTGAAGTTCCAAAAACATGTTCGAGTCTCCATTATTAACAAGGGAAGTTCCCATAATACTAGAACTAACTGACAAGAATAATTAGAACTGACCCCCGGTCTCCACTGGGGATCAGTGCCCAACCCATACAATAGCGGGGAAATAATGGAGCAGCGACAACACGGTCAGGTGTCTGACCTACAAAGCTGTTATCCATACAAAAAAGCCATATTCACTGACATAATAGTTCCTACTTCTTTCCCATTTTTCACACCTCTAGAAGTCCTATCTGGTGGTACCGGAAGTAGTGACTAAGCACTGCACTAGAAGGCAGGCGTGAATAACTGGCTAACTAATCGTACTATCTATGACTTCACCTATGGTATCCACTTCCCTAGAACAATTAGTAGTACTAATTCCTTTTCCTAACTAATAATGGCCTAGTCCCTAAGATCCTTAATATTTTTTCCCTTAACAATCATAAAGCCGCTAGAGGTCACAACTGAGACACATTGTAGTGCCTCCGCACTACAGAGCGAGAACAGCCGACAGACAGACTATTGCATGCGAACGACCCCACCGGGCGACGCCTCAACATGCAACGGCTGCCGACTGAAAATATGAATATTGATATGTTCACATGCACGTCTCAGGTATTTGCCTTTTTAACTCGGTGGAACCCCTTAAACTGCATTAAGTCATGCGTTAGTTTTGCCGGTTTCACGTGGCAGCACCCGTTCTTCTCCGGCTTTGAAGTTGCCTTCCGACGACAAGCCCAGCGGTTCTGAAGAGGTTTTTTGCTTTTCCTGCTGTGCTTGAACGCGGGGCCTGCACTGAGTTTCTTTTGCGTTTCACTAACGCGGTCACACAATCACTCTTGCAAAGCTGGTGTCTTCAGCCCAACTGTCTTTCTGCCGGGAGGACAGTTGTACAACGCCACATCTCTAAGTTATGGCCCCAATACCTTCTGCGAGACACAGTGAAGGCAGCGTTGAGGTTTCTGCCTTCGGGGAGGGAGATGCTGCTTGGCTTGTGCGCCAATTTGGTCGTTTCAGGCCGCTGTTGGAGCCCGAGGCGGGCCGAAGCAGCAACTTGCGTCTGACTCTGCCGGTGGAGTTGGGGGTTAACCTAGCAGCAGCCAACTACAATGTTTCTTGCTTTCGAGGTGCGGACAGAGCCCGCCGCCTGCTGCAGTGGTCAAATAGACAGCACAAAGAACGCCTGCATCAACTGCAGCGGCTTGCAGACGCTCACTCGCGACGGCTCCAGTTTGGGTAAGAAGATGGCCCAACCCCTTAGTTTCCTTGACCGTCCTCTTCTGAACTTGTTGGTGCGTATATAAAAGCATAATGGGGTTGGATGCCCAAGAGTTAGCTCTGAAAGTGTCTTCAATTTGTCTTCCTCGCTTCACGAGTGCATTCTTAAGTACGTTTGGATGTTTCTTACTTGCCCGCCTTATATGGAAACCTTTACAGATATAATATTATTGTGCCCACCATAGCTCATGTGTATTGAATGCGGCACACAGCACTAGAAGACAAAGGCGGAAGCGAACGAAAGGCTGCGAATTAGGGGAGGATAGCAGCAGCAGCAGCAGCAGCAGCGGGGAAGAAGGAGCAGAGGAAGAGGAGGGTGGATGCGTGCCAACTGTAGACCAGAAAGGGTACCAGAGGTAGGGAGTCAAAGAAACAAATCTAGAGGGCAATTGGATCGTAGTTATTGTCGTTGAAAAGCCCCCAGTGAACAGCAGCGCATACTAGGGCTTGCATACTGAGAACACTGAGAACACTGTGGCTGTTGTTTGCGAATTGTGTTGTATAGCTATTCCTACGAAGTGTATACATAGGCGCTTGTATACAAGCTACAGCGTGTTTGGATGCGTTGTGGACTTGTTCTGTTTATGCAGAAGTGCCTTTAACCCAGAGACAGCCGCAGCTGTTTCGCCTCTTGAAAATCCGCGACTCATGGAGGATGAGGATAATCCGGTGCTTCTGGCCGCCTACGATTTGTTGTTTTGTTCGAGCGTACCTGCACCCAGCTCGCCTGTTAGTCTGCCCGCTTGTCTGCTTAGCTTCATCAGCAAGATCAAGCAGCAGAAATCTCCCGCCAAGGAAGGACAAAGCCTCAAGAAGGGGGCTCAAGCAGACACGCATACAGGACACGCGACGCACGCAGAGCGAGGCAGCACGAGTAGCAGCGACCCCACCCAGGAGAAACATCCCGATATTGCTCCGTTGGAAGTATTTGGAGACCCAGGTACGGTGGTGTTACATCCCAATATTTGATTTGTCGCCGTAAGCCTCACTCACGCACCTCACGGTGCTTACTGCTGTTTTGAGTGGAAGTAAGCGTTCGGCTGTTTCCTGAGTGCCGCTTCTTGTTACAGGGCTACATCCGATACGACAGCTGCAAGAAGGCGTTTTGAATCTGCCCGAGCAAAACGGCCTAACGAAGGAGTGCCTAATGAAGGAACAAGTGAGGCAAAGTGAATGACACTGTGAAGGCTGTCTACACTACAGCAGAGGCTTGAGGAAGCTGTTCTGCCCTTCCAGCCTCTTCCATCGGTGACTATCAGCGTAGATTCAGGCCCTCCGTTACATCTCGCTTTTCCCGGATTCTGTGCTACTGCAGTTGCAACTGTTGGGGGTGCGATGGAGGTGCCTTCTGATGAGCGGTTGGAACATCCTGGTTGCGGGATGCGGCAGCAAAGGGCGTTTGTTGCGCGAGTTCGCCAGCTCGCACCTGAGGTACTGAACTGTCGTTCAATTTCCCGACATATATCTTCAACTATAGGATAGTACAATCGAAACAGTAGTGCAGGGTGGACACGCACGCACACAGACTGTTACGTTTGCTGTGGCACGGCAATCATCTAGGCCTCAATACAGAGCGCAAACTGTGTCCATTGGGTGTTGACGCACAGGGACGGCTTTTGCTTCGTTCTTAATGCCTATCAACGCGAGTTTAAACTCCACCAGGCTCTACAAGCAGCTGGGCAGGTTATCCGCGGCCACCTTCGCACGCAGACGAAATACACAGCAGCAGCAGCAGCTACCATTGCTGCTTCGCAGCCTGCAGGAGGGAGCAGCTCCTGCTGCGAGAGGCTTGTTAAGGTGAGGGCTGATAATGTTTATATTGAGGTCCCCTTAGCTCGTGAAGCAGGCGTTGCTTGTACACAGCTACTTAAATAAGCTGTGTTGTCTGCCAGAATGGGTTGCGGTCGCGTTGCAGGAGCTTAAGTCGTTGCTGAGGCTGTCTTCTTTCCCTCTATATCTCGTCGTTATTGGCTTCGAAAGTTCGGCGCTTACGGATACTCGTCGGCACCTCGCGACACTCGCGTCTTGTGATAAGGCAAGTATCATCTGCTGCGCTCTGCGTTCTTCTGCGTTTTGTTTTCTTCATTGCAAGCAAGTCAATTCCCTGTATGACTCTACCCTCCGCCAACATAATGGCCACATTATTCCTGCCTATTATGCATGTGCCGTTTCTGGGGCTTGATTCAGATCCGCCTCATCTGCAGCGCTGACCACATATTGCATGCAGTTCTTTTGGATGCGGCGGAGCTGCGCGATTTTCGCTTTGTGTTTGAGACAGCCCATACACGGCGTGATTACAGGTGTGACGTGGTGCATGCAGCCTCCAGCGAACGCTTCCGGCTCATTCTGATGCTGGTAGTGTTCAACCCCCTTCCTAGACAGACTTGTCGCTTCACACGGAAGAACTGGCACGGAAGAACAGGCTCCAGGATGCCAAGTGCATCTCTTGGAAAGCCAGACATGTTAGACTGGCTGTCGTCTGCTACAATACACAAAAATGACGAAACAGTTTCTTCATTTGGTTTCATACCGATGGGTTGATGCTTTGTGTGTATCGAGTCGAATCTGCAGGGAGGAGGTACTCAGCCAGTGGGGCTCCATGTGTGGCTTTGTCCCGGGATGGTTGTGGGCAGCCAGCCGCGTCCAGGGCGTTGGAAGCAGCTGTAATAGCGTCAACTTTGAAGTTGTGATGCGCGGCTTAACGACGAACCACAAGCGGCTCCTCAAATGCATCGCGGAGTTGCAGCTGGCTCAGATCGGGAGGTATCGAGATTACAGGGTGTGGGGTCTTGAGGGCAGGTTTCAAGGGAGCATAGACCAGCAGACTTTTAGTTTACCTGCATAAAGTCATTATGCACAGTGCATAGACACACAAGCGCTGACAGTGTCTATCCTTTGGGGAGATATGGCTAGTTCTCCACCTCGATTCATTACCATGAAACGGCTGTCATCATGCTGTGATGGTTCAGAAATGAGTCGCCAATAGTCAGTCTCGCCGACCTCGGGAAGGAGGCAAGTGGCAGTTCTCTTTCTTTAAGCAAACTGAAGCTGAAGGAGCTTCTTGTGGAAGTCACCAGCCATGGGGCAGCAGTACAAGCAAGGAAGAATGGCCAGGATGCTGTTGCTATCCGCGCGAATAAGTGCGTAATCATTAGTGCCACTCTTGGAACGGTGCTTGTTCACTCTTAGGCTCGGCAATCCCAGGGCTGCCTGCGCGTATTGACACTAACCCCTTGATATTTCGTGTTATTGCAGAGAGTTCTCGATGCGCGTTTGTTGGCTGTTCTTGCCGCAGAACACAACTCCAAGAGCTCCTGCAGCTTCTAGACAAGGCCGGCTTATGAAGAGAGGAATGGCCCGTCCTCCTGAGCAGTTGAGGCAATGATACAATAGCAAGCCGCGGTAGCGCCCACCTGGCTGAGCGTTGTCTTAGTCTCGACACTGAAGGGCCACTGCTCAGTCTTCGTTAGTAGCTCCTACTGATGAAGTAGGGCCACCGCTAGCGCACGCACTACTTGGACGGAATGGTGTGAGCCGCTTCACGCAAGAGACTTTGCTCTAGCCTATAGGTCTAATCTCTCATGGGCCCATGCTGAGCAGTAGTAGTCAGGCATCTATTGTTGGATTGGCATTGCAAAGCTTTCGACGCATGCGAAGAGCTTCCTCCACAGGCTTAACCCTCTAGAGGAAGAGGCGTTCCCCGTGTGACAACTATTTCGGCTGAGACTGTAGTGTTTTAAGCACCACAGCTAGGCGATATAGTGCCTGCGCTGTGTACGGAGTGAACTAGCTTTGCTTCTATGCTTTTACGGTTGAGGCCATTGGGATGTGAGTTATTTCAGTTCTCATGCTGTGCTAGCTATTGCACGTCGAACATGCCGACGAAAAAGTTTCAGCAGAAGATACAGATATCCCAAGACGCTATTCAACAGTGAAGACCTCAAGGGAGAAGCAGCTGCTATAGAGTTCCAGGACCGGTAGTGTGCTACAGACGGACGACTTCCATCTCTCTTAGGTGGTTGGGGGCTGCAGAAAAGTTTAGCAAAGCTTCACAAAATAAGGCAATTTATTTTGGCCAAGTAGAGTAGTTTCTCCCAATTCGGGGAGGGCTACCCTCCCCGAGGTGACTGTAGTGTTATCGTTCAACACTCACTGCAGGCAGGGTTAAGGCATGCGTTGTTGAATTAGCAGTACACTGTTTCTGCGAAATACAAGGGGCTTTCTACTGATGAGCAAAGACGGGTTCTTCATTTACAGCAGGAACCAGCGGGCGTACCAAATGGTTCTTCAAGTGGGACTGTACTGCTAGGCTCACCATCGCTAGATGACATGAGCCCTTCTGGCGAGGAAAATCCCCGCATAGTTCGGCTTCATTCACGGTTAAAATGGACTTTAACACCTAACTGGGCTTTAAAATTCTGGTGGCACCAAGAAGAGAACAGCGCTAGGTGGGTGTGGCCACTAACGACAATTTTGCCTTCCTAGGGGTCGCCAGGCCTGAGCAACAAGCCTAGAACGACGGAACTCGGTGGGACAACGCCAGCATTTTCCGCTTTATATAGTCTTACTTGGCTACTAAACCACTCGACTGAGCATCTTTCTGGTGGCGTCTTCCTCACCCTGGATCACGAGGCCGTATCTTGTGGGCCCGGCTTGTTGCGTCGGCTTCCAGGTGCACTCTTCTACAATGGCTTTTCTCCTGAGCGCAAAGTGGGCGTGGTTGGCTTTAAATTTTATACTTAAACAGAGAGAAGAGCTCAAGAAGGTTAGGACTAGGGGCTTCGTAGTTGTTGTTGTCGGCTGCACCACTGGTCTAGGGATGGATATAGTGCGCGCCGTGTGCAACCGCCTGTCGAAAACTCCAAGTCACACCCCCCATGCAGTCATTATAACTGAAAAAGATGAAGAAAAAGGCTTAGTAAGTACCATAGAACCAGAACAGAAGCCATGCGGTGCACGGTGGGCAAAGGTCACCATTGTTCCAATTTCGTCGGAAAACTGCAAAAGTTCACTGATAGCCCAAGATGGGCTTTTGAGGTCTTTTGTTAGCACCCATAGCTTCTTGTAACTCTTCTCTCTCCCTCGCTCTCAGCTGAGTTTGAAACATCGTGTCACCCCGCTGGCTTCTTGTAACTTTTCTCTCTGCCTCTCTCAGCGGAGCTTGGAGCACCTACGGCACCCGACAGTCCGCGTAGGATTTCATCAACTGGATGCGTGTAACGACAGAAGCAGAACTACTTTCTTCAAGAACCTTAAAGAGCAATTTGGGAGCGTCGATGTTGTGATTAATAATTCGGGTAAGGGGACAGGACAGCATCGTGTTTCCTGCAATGTTTCCACAGGTTTGAGTGTGTTGCACATCATGAAATGCAAACAACGAGGCCCCTACGACCCTGAATTAAACTTCCAGAATCGAGGTTGTCTACAGTTCATTCTCTTGTACGTCGACTACAGGATGCTGCATATTATGACCCACAATTGTTGTTGTGGTGTTCCAACACAGACATTCTCCCTTCGACCAAGGAATTGGGTAGCAAGCGCAGTACGGGCTACATCCTGAAAGAAGACTACTATGAAGCCAAAGTTGTGCGTTATTGAACTCTTGCTTCCACAGTCGCATACAGGTAGACACAAGGTTCACGACCCCGATTTCACCAGGTGGCAGCTACAAACTCCCAATACACCGTAAGGGGTTTACAATGAGCTTGAACACCGTTTCTATCAAAGTTCCCATGCGCATTGTACGTGTACGCATTGCAGAAAACGGTGTATGATGTGCTTTTTCTGCCCAATATTGTACAGGCAATATTCGCTTTGATACCGCTAATGGCTCCAGGGGGCCGCGTCGTCATTGGTGTTTCAAGCCTGGCAGAGCTTGCGATTAGGTGGATGAACGAAAATGCCTTTGCCAAGTTGTTCAGCGCAAGCACATCCGATAAAGCGAGTTACCTCTCACTGCAGTTTTAGCTCAAATCTAACGAAGTTGAGATAATATACATTCTGTTTTCACCCAGTACTTTCGCGTCCTTGTTTTTGAACAACGGCTTGCGCACTGTGTAAGGCGTGTACACGCAGGACATCGATGAAGTTCTCCAAAGCTTCCTCGAGGAAATGTGCGCTGCAGGCGCAAATGGAAGATGCGCTTATGACGTTTTGGCCTACCCTTTTGCCCAAGTATGCCGTTGACCTACTTTGCTGACCTTTCCCACCAGCCTCTAAGAAGCGACACTGGTTAGCTATTGTGGGGGTTTGTTTGTTCGCTACACAGGCCGCTCGTATCGCGCTGGCGCAGTGCATGGGAAATCAGCTGAAGTTGAGCTCGCCGGACCCCAGAGCACGCATTACAGTTTGTTCGTTCTCTCCAGGTGAGACGGCATTGCACAGGATCTCTATCCACAAATTCAGTGGCTTCCACCCTGTTGCCTATAGTGCATGCGGCCCTACAAATCGAACCTGCTTGAAATGCAACTCCTCAATATGCCCCAGGAGGCACTCGAGGAAAAGAGACCCTCCAGCAATCGTTTTCGAATTAAAGAACAAAAGCTAGGTCCCAGGGTTCTCTTGACTCTTATTAACGACGCCAAACTGTGCCTTTTTTGACCCGTTCATGCGTGGGCAGGCTGGTGCCGAACGCCGGCTGGAGGGAACAGGGCCCCTCTCTCAGCCCTTCAAGGTGCCGACGAGGCAGTCTTTGCCGTGTTTGATGCACACCCAGAGGAAGTACACGGATCGTTTATTATTGGAAGAAGACCGGCAAAGTTTGGAGATGAAACTGCAGGGACACACTTTGCTACCGCCCTGCCTCAAGCCACAACAGAAAATAGCAAGTACGCTACTAACCTCAAACACTTGGTAAGGCACCGTCAAGAAGCATTTCAAAATTTTCCCCATGCAACGACTACCGCAGATACCGCTAAGTGAAGGAATATCATCCCTAGGCATAAGTGAAGCTTCCCCGTTAGTGGAGACTTATTCCCGAATGTCTGACGCTGCAGTATACATGATCACAACTCGTATGGCTGCAACTGTTGAAGTACGCAAGGGGTCTTCCAAATCGTTTACGCGGTACACTTTTTGCCGTTTTGAGGGGCAGGAAGCAAGTGCACATTCACAGATTCTGCTCCATATTTTGCTGCCTACATGCGTTTTTAACGGACGATCACACGTGGGACAATGGACAATTTTTTACCCGCGCGAATCTGGGGATCTAACACAGGAAGACCCACTAGGCTATCTGCTCCAAGCTGCTGTACAAGTCTGCAGAGGGCCTTCCATGCAGAGATATTTATACATATGTCAGAGGCTTGCCTCAGGCACCAAATGGGGTAGTAACTGTCGTTTCCTAGGTCAGGGGGCTGTACCCGATTGTGTAGAGGGATGGTGGTGCATCCTCTATCTGCATTTCCAGTTTTGCTCGGGAGAATGAGCTCTGATGCAAAAACTGACAAATAGGCTAATATTTGAAGTTTAAGCTTGCTTCGGCATCTGCACAAAAATGTGATTGTTCAACCGTCATGTGTGTATGGAAGGCAAGCCGGTGCCTGAAAGCCTGGGCTTTGCGATGGCAAATGTTTCTGCATGAAAGGGCTTATAATGGAGAACAACCACCTTGGCACAGCGAAAACCTAGCCTGTATTCGTGAAGCGAGAATAAGAGGCCTACTGGTAGGGATATGCTCACTCTCATTGTCCGTGCACCTTAACCTTCACTGACCTTCCGGTCCGTGGCCTGCGGACCATGACAGGCGAACACTGAACCGTAGAATGAAACAGTCACAGCAAAAGCCTCAACAAGTTTAAAGAGCATGAAAGCTTTTATAACACGCGTTTCAAATGCACTAAAATTGTCCCCTGTGGCCTTTGTTCAAGTGTTGTCGTTACTGGAGCTCGCCATTCCCAGCAGTTGCAAGCGTGAGTGTGTGGGCGCCATAGAGCTCTCCTATGCAGCTTGAGTTTGGCTTGAATGTTTCAAGCAAACGAGAAATAGTGAAATATTCTTGAACCGTTATTTGCAGCCTTGTCGCCTTCGTTTCTCTGCATGCACTGGGGCAGGCGCCTTGTAGAGGCCCGGGCCTGGTTCGTCCGCCACGAGGGGCGAGGCAGCAATTGCCCGTTTCAGCGAAGAACACCCATTTTTTGAATTTTTCACAGCTGCCGCCTTTTCGGTTTCATCTCAATTGAGCCCATGAAATCGCTGGCGAAGCCACGGAAGCTCCATGTTCCAACCGCAGCACTCCGCGGCATCTCCCGCTGGAAGCAGCAGATAAGAAAACCGCTTTGAACAACTCTTCTCAGGCATGAAAATCACGCACTTCTAGAAGCGTCATCGATCCACGGTCTCCAACTGCATGCAGTTCAACAGCAACGCGGCAGCACTTGAATGGTGATAAACATGCCATCCTAAGAAGACTCTTCTCCCTGCAGGAGGGCAGCAGCAGTTGTCTCGGCTTCAGCCGCATCTGTATCCGTTCTACTGAGGCAAAATCCCTTCATGCCTAGATTTATTTAACGAATCTTACTACCAAAGCGCACTAGAGCACCTGCTGCGACTGCAGCTGCATTTCCGGTTGCTGACAGCCTCAACAGGCAATACTGAATGTGATGTTGGGAGTTCCGTAGTCATGCCCACTTCATTGACAACTGCAGTATAGTTAGGGGCAACGGATGCTTCGTTGCCATAGCTGCCAATTACCCCGCATTATCGTCGTGGAGACTGCAGCAGTGTCAGCAGCAGCGTGGGCAACTCAAGGCAGATACTTAAACACAACTGTCATCTGGTCAGGCAACCACTGATAGCCTTCATGCTCGCAGGCGGGTCTGCAGCTAACATTTTGCAGGGCATTCCCGCCAGCATGTGGATTGCTGCACTGGCTTCGATGGTCTCGCATGCACCAGCATCCTTAGCGCAAGCAGGAGTAGGGAAAAAGCGTCAGGAGAAGAAGCGGCAACAGTACTTGTAGTGTCATCCTGGTTATGGATTCGCCTGCTGCTTCAAGGAGGAGTAGCACAACGTATTCCGTGGTGGCTCGGATTTTCATGAGCTTTCTCCGTTTTTAATGGTGCCTGCCTGTATTTGGGCAACACTGGAGCCTTTTTATTTTTCGAGATTTGTACCTTATTTTCCGAAGAGGTCATATTTTCGTTTCCTTTTTGTCTTCGCGCGCTGTTGTTTTGTATTGCCTCTTTTCTGCCTCTGAGTTTTTATGTATTACCAGGGTGCTCGTGCTGCTTTGAGCTTTTACTGGCTTTTCTTGGCCGTCGAGCTGCAGTATTAAAGGGTGTTTATAGTTAAGTAGCCTTTATGGAGCAGAGAGAAGAAGTGGGGCCCTCCGGGGACCCCTCCGATTCGTTTTCTGTGGAGAGCCGTGAAGACACCCCTCGTTCAACAGAGGCCGGGGAGAGACGCGGCAGCAATAGCAGCAGCAAATCCAGCGAGCGCATGCAGAAGGCAAAGCAGCATCTGAAGCTGGGCCGCGATAAAATAATCCATTCTCTGAGTGCCTCTAAAAAGCCTAAGGCACAGCCGCGGCGTGTCGAGGGAGACGAAGATGAAGCCACAGAAGGAACTGGCCCCAACACTGCTTTCTTCTCTCCTCCTTCCTTTCAACTGACGCAGATCATTCACGACAGCCACTGCTTCCTCCCAAGACAAGGACACTCCTGCGTAGCTGGCGGGGGAGATGTACTCATTTTCGGGGGACAGGATGCAGATGGACAGTTCCTCAACGACTTCATCAGATACATCCCCGGACTCAACGCCTTCGAACCAATGAAGGTATTTGTTTTACCAAGTCTGTATAGTCGACAGACGGCAAACTCAGCAAAAAAGGAACTGTAACCCAACTATACATCTATCTGTCTATCTATATATCTGTTCATCTATCTGTCTGTCTATCTATCTATTTATCTACCTACCTACGTACCTCGGTATTGGTCTGTCTCCCTCTATCTCTCCCTCTATCTCTCTCTCTCTACGTTGATCTCTACGGTGACTAAGCATCGCCTTCTTCATGCCTGGCCTCTCTTTCGCACGGCAGGGATGCCTCTTAGGTTTTGTTTTGTCCGCTGGGAAGATAAACTTCCACAGGTAGCTCTATATTCATTCCCATTTGTTCTTCCTCTATTTGTTAGTGGCGTTTTTGTGATACTTTGAGGGAAGAAAAGAGTAGCGCCCCACATGGTGGTGGTGCAGTGGATAGTGTGTTGGGGATTTCTCTGTTACAGCGTGTTTCTCATTCTCACTGGATTTTGTTATTAAGAACAAAACCTGCACGTGCTGCTGCTGTGTGCATTCATGCGTTCCGCTGCCTCCAGAAAATTCGAGGCCAAATCCCTACTCCGAGGACAGGCGCGACCATGGTGAATTGGGTGAAACCCACGACAAGTGCGCCTAGGGTTATCTTCCCTTGAACGCATTCACTGTGACTTGCGTTCGTTTGCTGCGTCTTTACGGATGAGCTGCCTAGCTCCCTGTAGCTACATGGCCTTATCCCCTACCTGGCAGTCAGTGAGAATCAATGACAACTGGGAAATGCGGTGTCTGCTGAGCAGATGCTGAACGTCACACACATGTTTCCAAAGTGTTGCATTTTACCTTCAGATAGAGAACACATATTTTTGTTCGGAGGAAGGGGCCCAGGGGGAGATGTTGCTACAGCAAGTTTGTATGACCCTGGAGCTCGGACGTGGACAGCTGTTGGGGGAGTGAAGAAGCCTCCTAAAAGGAGCTGCCATGTCTCAGTTGTTTTTGAAAAGGTTTTTGTTCATGGTGGTGAGTTGTGAATCCTCATTGTCCGCGGTTTATCCGTAGCGTCTGCCTTAGCAACGTGTGCACACACACGCATAGATAAATATATATGTATTTATGCGTTCGTGCAAATATCTGTACATACGTATGATATATATATATATATATATATATATA
>NW_013566623.1:0-21552 GCF_000499605.1 Eimeria maxima | reverse complement strand
TATATATATATATATATATATATATTTATGCAAGGGGGCAACGAGTCCCCTCTGCAAGCCCTTGTCCTGGTGGACTATCTAAGAGTTGGGCTAAGACATCAAAGGCCTGAAGGGCGGCTGTCTCTGTGGGGAATTCAATCCATCGGGAGACAAAAGTTTGTTTAAATACATCATCTTCTTCACTGCCTCCTCCTCCTAATAACCACCCCCCTACCTTTGTCTTTTTTAATACCTGCCATGCACTCCGCTGCTGCTGCCTCTGCTGATGCAGCTGTAGCTGTTGTCGCGACTGAGAAACCGGCCCAGAATCAACTTCGTCCTGCGGTGCAGCAGAATCAGGAGACGAAACCCAACGCTGCTGCTGCTGCTGCTGCTGCTGGAGCTGCTGCAGTTCAATATTCTCCTTAATAGAGGATCTAGGGAGACGGGAACCCCTTATGAAGGCAGCAAGAGTTGATATAGTTCTTGTAGGCTTAGAGACGTTGCTCTTGCCTGTACGGAGGCCATCGATTTGGCCTCCCTTTGTTGCTGTTCTTACTACGGGAGCAGCAGCTCCTCCCGCTGCTGGCGAAGCTGCTGCTGCTGCTTCCGGATCCGCAGAAGGGCGTCTTTCTACGCCACCTGACAGGTAAGAAGAACTACTCTCAGAAAACTCGTCGTAGAGTTCCTCTTCCCCTTCTTCGTCGGAGTATGTGCTGCTGCTACTGCTGCTGCTGCTGCTGCTCGTGCTGCTGGTCGTGCTGCTGGGGAAGCTCGTACTCGAGGTAGAGCTGGCTGTTGCCGGCAGCTGCACATCCGCATCCCCCTAAGAATGCAACAGCAGCAACACACACGTAAGCAGCGTGTCGAAAAGAGGATTCGCAGAAGCAGCAGTACAAATAGTACTATAACAACAGCAACAGCAGCAACAGGACACCAGAAGTAGCAGCAGCAGCAACAACAGCAACAGAGCAGAAGCACAAGCAGGATCTCACGAGTTCTGCTCTTTGTCGAAGTCCTTCGCGAGTCTGTCTTGTTAGCCCATCATCAGGCGGCGGTCTATTGCCTCTGTTCCTATAATGAAGAACTCTAAGGAAGAAGTTGCAGTGTATGTTGCTGCTGCTGCTGTTGCTGTTGGCGCTGCTGCTGCTGCTGTATTCTCTTACAACCCTAAGCTCTACTACCTCTCCTCTATAGCAACTCCACAGCACATGTTTACCTTCAAGCAGCCCCAACTTACGAAGACCAACGGCAAGACACAACTGCATGCGGCGGCGTCTGGGGCCCCCTCCTTGCTGCGCTGCGTTGCGCTGCTGCTGCCAAGACTGCAGCTGGTGCAGCGGCGCTCCTGCCCATGCAGGCACCATACCATCCCCCTCCTCACGGTGTCTAGACACCGGTATTGTTAGCAGCAGCTGAGCAGGAGGGGATCGTGGGGATCGGGGGATCGAACTTTGGGTTATAGCTAAGGCAAAGCTATAACTATCAGGACGCCAACTACCAATACAAAAGACACGACGGGGGCGCACCTAAGCACAAGAACAGACAGCATCCCAGCAGCAACGTGCAGCAACAACAGCAGCAGCGATACCGACAAGAATAACGGTGAAAATAGACACAAGGGCGAAAGAACAAAAAGGAGGGAAGAATTATACAATAGATACAAACTTGAACACCAACAAGAAAGACACAACAACAGCAGCAACGAGAATAAGAGGAAGGGAAACCATACAGAAAAGAAATGCATTAAGAGCGAAAGACCCAAAACCAGCAGCAGCGCAGCAGTGACAGGAGAAGGAAGGCGAAGCAGCAGCAACCACAGCAGCAGCACCAGCAGCAACAGGGTTAGCAGGAGGCTGGATGTGTGTCTTACGGATTCAAGCATGGGTACAGCTTGTATTTGATTAAGGGCTCCAACACATGACGAGGAGAGAAGAAGGAGGAGGGAAGAAGGTACACCAAAGCATAAGGATCCAAGGCCCGATGCAGCACCAATAGCAAGCCCTTTGCTGCCTGCTAATAATTTATCTGTTTTTGTTGTTACTGATGGCTGCGATAAATACATTTGCATTGCTTTAAATGGTTTACCACAAAAATTCGCTAATGATAAGGCAAATGTAAATGCAAAACCCTTGCCGCCGCTCCTGTATACACATATACACATATACATGCATATACATATATACATACATATACATACATATATATTCATATACACTCGACACATAAATGCAGCAGCAGAGATATTTACGCATGCAAACCATATTATCCACGTGCATGCATGCATGCATGCATAGAGAGAAAAGCTAACACCTTGCAACCTCAGAAACAAATTTGCATGCGCGAGCATATGCAACCATACATACAACATGCGTGGAGATGCACACGGATGCTCTACATATGCACGCATGTATGTATGCATGCATGCATGCATGTATGCATATGTATATGATTGTGTGTATTTCTTACACAAGTCCTTCAGCGATGCTGCCTGGTTGATCAGCAATTCCTCCTCCTTGACCTTGTGCGAATGGTAATACAGAGAATACATCGGCATTTCTAGCTAATGCCTCAAAGCATTGGAACCACGAGCCAAAGAGACGACCGGAAGAGTCGAGGAGACCGCCAATAAATCCCATGCCGCAACGTGTTAAACCACGACCAAAGGATATGCAGGCAAAGCCAGGAGTACCCCATAATGCTAAACCACGGCGTAATTCCTGAAGAAACGCATGCATGATGAGACACAAGATGATATGGGTGTATGCATGCATGCAGGGAATACACACAAGATAAGATACATGCATGCAAGCTCTCCTAGTTAGTCCATACACAGAGGGAGACAGCAAAAGAATAAGAAACAACAAGAAGACACCCCAATGCGACACCCCACAACGGGCACATGTACCTCATGTGCATGCGCAGGTAAACGAAGACAACAATAAACATTAAGACACCAACACACAATGTGCACAAATGCAAACAATTACAAACAATTACTAATAGCAACACACACGACAGGCTGTATGGATCGTAATACGCTTTATGCTTAATATACAGGTGTATACATATATTTGCATGCATATACGCCCATGCATCCATATGTACATGTGTATATATGTACATATAGAACAACATACACAGTACAATAATGCATATACATAATATATTACATAGATAACAAGAAGATAATACATATGAGAATAAAAGATTGTTTTGTGTATATGTGTGTGGGGTGTGGGGTGTACGTACATAGAAGCATCCTCTTGCTCCTGCCTTCCAATGTTTACACATGATGACGGGGTTACCCAATAAGTCAACAGCCCCTAATAATTGAAAGATTTGTTTAATTGCTTGTCCTATGTAAGTTTGTAGTATATCGGAGACAAGGACAACAAGGGGGCCGCATAAGCTCTGGTGTACCTCAGGGGCAAAGACAAGATTAGCATCACTTATATAAGGACTACTCTTCATTATAGCTAATACACCACGTATTAACTCGCTATGAGGTTGCTCCTCCTCTTCTCCTCCTTGCCTCTTATTACGTATATTTATTACTAATACCACACGACCAACGTCAAGAGTACCCAAATATACCTTCCCTGCACCATCACCACCACTACCACGAATCACCTCGGAGAGGGCTCCCTCAGCTGGACCTGCAGGCGTATGCATGCATGCATAAATACACATATACAATTATACAGTTTGTAGGGAGGAAATAATATTCACATTTATGCACGGTGTATATATAGACACAACTACAGAAAAATAAGTGCAACTGCATAAATACTTAACAGCACTTTAGCGTAAATATGCACATAAACATCTGCTTATATTAAGGTAGTAAATGCACATAAAGAAGGAGACAAAAGCATGAATATATTTGCATGCATAGACTAACCTAGCATAGCTCTCCAGCTGGGGCTAGTAGGGTCTGTCTCTGAGGTGCGTATATCTTTAACACTTTGTTGTAGGAGATCGAAGTCAGCAGTTTGTAGGAGATCATCAACAAATAGGAGGAGAGCGAAGGCCAGTTGAAAGTCAATATTAACAGACATAGGCGCAAGACGTAAGACACACTGAGGTATAACTGTAAGACCTCTACCATCTATAGTGTTACGCCTCTGTAGCACTAACTGTGCCACTGCCTCTTCTTCTCCAAGTAGTTGAAGGCCATCGGTGTCTGCATGCAAACCCTCGGCTTCCTCCGCTTCCTGCAGAGGGAGAGGAGCCAGGGAAGGGTCTTGGTTCTGTGCAGCAGCAATTGCACCCAGTCGATGGGGACCACGACGACCCTGGGGACCTCCAAAAGGAGCATGGGGGCCCCCAAAGGGCCCATGGGCGGCGCCAAGGGGACCCATGGGGTTGCTGCCTGGGAATCCTCCACGGGGGCCCGCATCAACGTCTGCGTCCCCTCCATCGCGTTCTTCGCCATCTGCCGGCTGGTTATTCCTTAGGTCGACCACCGCGTTTCTCCTTCCCCCCATGCGAGGAGACAGGGGACCATGGTGCTGTGAGGGTGTCTCCCCGTGCTGGCCATAAGGCCCTTGAGGGCTGTGCTGTCCATGTCCTGCTGAGAGACGTGCATTATGACCAGAACTGTCTCCTGTCCCTTCTGCATCTCCTCCTGCTGCTGCTGCTCCTCCTCCTCCTCCTGCTGCAGAGGGCTTGCGAGAGGTGTCTCCTTCCCTTAAATTCGCCTGCATATCTGTAATAGGCCGCAGCATTGTTGGGTAATAAGCAAGAGGGGCATGATTATCTATTTGTACCCAACGAACACTAACGCGCAATTTTTCTCCTTCTTGTGAAGAATTAAATGCCAACTGCAGCAATTCAACAGATCCATAAAATATCTCTGCAGGTTTGCTGTCAATAAGAGACAATCCTGCACCAACTAACACTAAATTTAAACTTAACTCCGTACTAAACAAAGGGACACGTTCTGTCTCCTCCTCATCACTCTCCCCACCACAGCCTTCTCCTCCATCATTTAACATTCCCTGACCCAAACCCATAGATCGTCCCCCCAGTCTCCAGTGTCTCTTCTTAGGAGACAGGGAGAAGCCTCCTCCCCCTGTCTTTGTCTCCTTTGTGCGGCATCCTGCCATCCTCTGTCGATCATCAGCATAACCCATACCCCACTCGTCCTGCTTACTCCGCGGGCTACGCAGGCTGCAAGGAGGGTCCAGGGGCCCCCGCGGGGGCCCGCCATTCGCCATAGAGGCCAAATCAACTAATGGCTCCACAGGGACACCAGCAGCAGACTTGCTGTCAACTGCGGATGAGTTCCGTGACGGAAGGCTGCTGCTTGGAGGCCCAACAGCAGCAAGAGGAGCAGCCAATGCTGCTGCACCTGGATTCAAGCTATTATTATTATTGGTGATTTTTAAGGGAGAATGAGAGGGCTCGTTGCCTGGCCAGGGAAGATATTTCTCTAGTTGCGTTGCGCCTGTCTCCGCAAGACGCCAAGCACCCTCTGCCCCCATTGCTATGAATTGCTCAGGTTTCTCCGCCCATGGCATTTGTTCTATGACTCTCCCCACACCTCCAAGGAGGCCCCGTGTGTGGCCCCTCACTAGCTCTGGAGAGGCGCGCGTCGTTGCCTCGAAAAACACCAAGTACGTACTCCCTTTGACCACTGGCCTCCGTACACACACCACCACACGGTCCACTGGTCCAGGAGGTCCCCCCGCCACTGTAGGAGCCGAGCTGCTCTGCAGCACAAGACGAATTAAACCTTGCTGCCCTTGTGATGTCTTCAGACTAATACTCTCCGCATATTCCCTCCGTATACGGCGCAGAGTCGCCCCATCTACCTTCGTAACCATCTCCTCAGGGGCAGCCGCAGCTGCAGCCGCTGAATATAGCTGCAGCGAGGCTCTCATAGGCGACCCCGTTGTCGACGGTCCCGCAAGAGTTCCTGTGAACCGGCCACCCAAAGTAGGACCCCCTAAAGGGCCCCCCAGGGGCCCCCCCACCGGAGCTATGGAATTAAACGCCCGCGCTGAGCTGCCTTGTCTACTACCACTCCTTAAACGGGAATGCAGATGAGACAAACGGCCAGAGAGACGATGGCCTGAAGGCGGCGCTGTTGACATACGCCATACTTCAAGCTTCTTCTCCTTTGTTGGGTCATAGAAGGCAAATGGGAGCCCGTACCTGCAGCACGAGCACCAGCAACAGCAGCAGCAGGAGCAATTGATAGCAGCACCTACAATATTTTACGCATATAAGAAAGGACACGAAGGAGACAAAGGGACAAGTATACACAGCAACAACTGCAGCAAGGACACTATATACAACATCAGCCCAACAAAAATACAACACGCAACCACCGCCCTTTCCGTACACACAGCAATGAAGAGTGTGAGGGTCTGAATCTGGGGACTTGCGCAGGTCTGCAGCTGCTGCTGCACTGCTTTGTGTTTGTGTGTGTGTGTGTGTGTGTGTGTGTGTGTGTGTGTGTGTGTGTGTTAGCTGATGGCTCACCTCCCTAGGAATTCATAACTCTTCTTGAGGTATTGCCTTGGGACAGGCATTAGGACCTCATGGGCAGCAACACCATGTTGGCCAACAAACAGAGGGAAAGAAGTTTTATTAATAAGAACAAAATCAGGGATAGGAGGATCTCTAAGACGGACAAACTTGGCACCAGAATACAGACAAACTTCTACTTCTGTTAGACAGAAGGAGCTGGTGCTGCTGCTGCTGCTACCCGGACCGCTGCTTCCCCTCACCGGTGGCCTCCCGAGAGGTACAGCACCAGGAAGTCCTAAAGGAGGAACAGCAGCTGCTGCTGCTAGCGGACCTCCTGCTGCTGTTGCTGCTCCTACAGGTTCTTGTGGCTTTACCTCCTGTGGATGCCGCACCTGAACAAGACGGGCACTGTCTATATCCACAGGCCCCGACCAGACAATCCCTACAGAAGACTCGTTGCTGTTGTCTTCTTCTGCTAGCTGCCATGAATTACCTAACCCACGGGAAGAAGAAGCAGGGGCAAACTGGGGGACAGGGCCCCTAGGAGACTGTACAGCAGAGGGAGGGGCTGAGGAGCCCAAGGGACCCCCCAGCCCGTCCCCACAACCCAACTGTAGAGACACCTTCCTACTTCCCTCAGAGGATGTCAGGCCGTCTCCTACGCCAAATCCATCCAATGGCCGTTGCTGCAGCTGCTGCTGCTGCTGCAGCTGATGCTGCAGGAGCTGCTGCTGCAGTACCTGCTGCTGCGGTTGCTGCTGCAGGCCCACCGGGAGGGGACTGAAGGACATAGGAGGTGCCCCAAGTCTGTTGGTATTGTCTACAGACAACGGAAGACTTCTTCTGGATATGTCCGAGTGCTCACTGGGAGCACCCCCGAACATAAGCTGCTGCTGCTGTTGCTGCTGCAGTTGCTGTTGCAGTTGCAGATGTTGTTGCAGTTGCTGCGATTGCTGCTGCTGCGGCTGAAGGGTGGTCTGGTTGTTTGTAGCTGCTGGGTCGTTGTTGTTATCCGGCTGCGAACTGTCCCAGGAGACAATACACTTGGCGTGTCTCCTTACGAGCCCCTTCTGAGGGATAGCCGTAATAAGGATGGAGACAGGCCTCTTTCCTTGTGGATGGAACTCAATAAGGGCCCCCGGCTCTAACAGATGGCAGCGTGCATCGGGGCCCCCAGGGGCCTCGCATACCCACAAAGGCTTATGCGTCTCATTAACAAGAACGTATGCAGGTAATATTTCAACAACAGTAGTACGAGAGAAAGGTGCAGGAGCAATACCCATAGAGACAGAATAATGCAGCAAAGGATTAGCCTCTGTACGATCTAATTGTATCTGATAAGCCCCCATATCACTTAGAAGGAATTCTGATGACCATGCTGCTGTGTCTTGTCGAGAAGAGAATGCTGCATGCAGACATCTACGAAGCCCCGATGGTTCCTTTTTTGCATATAAATCAAATCCTTTAACAAAATTAAATTGAGACGCAGGAAGACCAACAGCTAAACGAGATGCACCAAAATCATGAGATAAGACAACTCGTTGAAATGGAGGCAAAGACTGTAGACTGCCATTGCCATGACGGCGTAATAATAGGACATAACCTGTCCTATTCACCACCTGCATGCAATTCACACAGATAAAGACACAGATATAGATATAGACAAAGACACAGACAAATGCATATACATATGGTCCTAGATATACGCATAGACGTAGGCATTCACAAAGGCAGAGGGCGACCAGCGACGTCGCTGGCTAGCTACCTAAGTAGCTAGCTAGCAAGCTGGCTAGCCAGGAGGTTTGCTTACCCAGAAGTCGGCGAAGATGGTAAGAGTCCTGACGAAGGTGCCATGGAAGAGTCGCTGTGCTGTTGCTGAGTTTGCTGCTTTGCTGCCTCCCTTGTGGTCAGTTGTCTCTGCCCATAGGAGAAGAGCAGCAGGCTCATGAAGGGACTCCTGATCAAGTGTCTTTGCAGCTCCCCATCCACTGGCGCTGTTGTCTAAAACCTCCGCCTCCTCCAATCTGTCCCCGTCCTCCTCGTCCCCAGAGAAAGAGGCAGATCGCTCCGTCGCCTGAGGGCTCAGCCGATTACCGCTGCGGGAAGAAGTATCTTCCGTACAGTTCTGCATCACTACGCGCTGCACACTCGTCTGCAAGCAACAGCAGAAACAACAGCATAAACAGCAATGATAAGAACAACGATCGATTCCCGCTGCAGCAGCAATTGGCACATCTGCAGCAATTCGAGCAGGAAACTCACAGAGAACAACCAAGACACAGACAGCAAGAGAACGGAGACAGACAGCAAGGAAGGAGACACTTGTGGAGACGCCAATGCAGTCTCTGCTTACCCCTGCGCTAATGAAGTCTACATCTATAGGCCGGGATACACGGGGACCGAAACAAACGGAGATATGCGAAGGGTCAGCAGGAAGAGACACCTCTTCTCCTGCTTCTATCTGCATCTCTGTGGGTGGAGGAGGAATAAAGGAGTCGAATGTAAGCATCTGCTGCTGCTGTTGCTGCTGCTGCTGCAATGCAGTGCCGCCGCAATCCCGCTGATTAAAACGCAGCGTAATAGGCCGAGGGAGACGGTTGCAGACGCAGAGACAGTGCTCTAAGACTATCTCAAAGAAGAGACCTTCAAAGTTCGATCGGCCTGTTAAGAAAGGATACATAAAAAAGGAGACAAAAATACGGCGACACAAATAAGGGGACTCAGACAAACAGGTTATGGGGTAGAGAAGCGGCAGGAAGCTTACAACAGAAACAGCAGCGACAGTAACAGCAGCTGCAACAAAGGGAGCAAAAACAGCAGCAGCAGCAGCAGCAGCACATTGTCTCACTCATGCCATTGGATCGAAGAGCGACGCCTACAACTGAGGCAGAGAGGGCGACGCCATCTCCAATATGGATCTGTTTAGGGGGGAGACAAGAGCGTTTATTTCTATACTTCGCTAACAAAGAACCGGTAAATGCCCTTTGGGACTTTTCCTAGAAAACACAATTAATACAGCAGCAGCAGATACATAATACAATGCATGCTAACCACCACTAGCAGCAACCGCAACGCGAACGCCAGCAGCAATGCGAGACAGCAGCAACGACAGCAGCAACAGAAAGCGCATCAGCAAACGAGAACAGCAGCGGCGCCAACACCACCAGTGCCACAAGCAGAGCAAGCAAGCAGCAGCAAGGGCAGCATTAGTAGGTGGGGTTAAAGTTACCTCTGCTAGGAAGTCTGCATTTTTGGGGTTAAGAACGAACTTTCTAAGTTTATGTTTATACTTAGGAATACGATCAGCAAGACAACACCATAGAGGGGTATTATCCGTAAGTTGCCAGAAGAGGGGGAGAGGCAGGAGCTGACGGTCACGTCCATCAAGGACTAAATAATCAACACCAAGTGTAAGAGGAACTTTTTCTTGTTGACGCTCACGGGATCGGGATCGTCTCCTCTTCCCAGGAGAATGAGACCCCACTCGATCCCGAGGATCCCGGTGCTGTCCGCGGCTACGGCGGCGTTGGGATCGACGCTGCTCCTTCGCATCCAACGGCTGCAGCAAACGGTCATCTTCACGGGGAGAGCGAGGGCTCTTACCGGGGATGGCCCCTTTTAAGGCGGGTGCCCCTGGGGATCCCCTCTCCTTCTCGTCTCCTATTACAAGCGATGCATCGCTGCATCCCCAAGCGCCCTCGCCTACGCCCTCCTCCGCCTCTCTGCCTCCTGCTCCTGCTGGTGCTGCTGCTGCTGCATCTGCTACCGGTTGGGTCGACGAAACGTCAGAGGCGACGTTCACCCCCTGGAGGTTGAGGAGACTATCTGAACGGAGCGATTCTTTCGACCTCGAGGCCTTGTCTCTATGGACTTGGCTCTGCAGCAGCTGCTGGAGCTGCTGCTGCTGCAGCTGCTGCTGCAGATGAAGCTGCCGCTGCTGAATAAGACCCTCAACAGCGAATTTAACCCTGCCTGGTGTTTGTGCGGTGCTGCCTGCAGGAGCACTGGATGCGGAGGTGGTTGCTGGCTGTGCTGTTGTTGCAGTTGAGGTAGCACTTGTTGCTGTTGCTGCTGTTGCTGCTGCTGCTGCATCGTCGTCGTCATCAGGACAGTCTGCGACCATGGAGAACTTACGACCAATATCTGTACTAGTGGGGTCCTCAATGATATAGTGCTCCATAGCGGGCAGTTTTAGAACAGGAGGGAATGTTCTTAGCTGCTGCTGCTGCTGCTGCTGCGAATGTTCGTGCATCTGCTGTCTCCTTTTGCTTCTTCTTTCTTGGTGTTTTAAAGCCTCTAGTCCCCGCAAGAAAGGAGGCATGGACGTTGTAGGAGGTCTTGATGGCTGCACAGCAAACTTTCGCCTAAATGCAGCAAATACAGATGTCCTCTCATCTGTAGGACCGGGGACAGTAGGTAATATAGCAAGAGACAGTTCTGTTGCATTCCTTACGGAGACACAAGAAGAGAGGAATAAATCATGTCTAGGTATACCACTAGCAGAGGCGAAGGCAGATGTCCTCCATAATAAATATACAGAAGAACGAGGCCGAGGTAAGGCAGAGGGTACATACCACCCTCTACGTCGAAATCGTTTAAAAGCACTTGACGCAAGGGGGCCCCTGTGTAGGGCTCCCCCAGCCCTTGAGGGGCCCCTGGGGCCCCCACCATTACCACCACCTCCACGGAAACCATCATAACCTGTAGGATCACCAGAATTCCTACGAACCATACGAGGACGAATAGGAGGAGACACCTGAGAGAAAGGGCCCTTCTTAGTAGGGGCATCAGATGCCTCGTCTCCTCCCTCTATTCCATCCTCATGCTGCAGATGCAGGTTAGGGGGAAGGGGTTGCTCAGGGACAGAGAGACGGATAACCTCCCTTGTCTCCGCACTGAAGCAAAATAGTTTAGATGGTAAATCATAAACATAATTAAGTAAACGGAGACGAACTATAAAAGGAGACACTCGGCCGTTCTCATCAACAGGCAAACAAAAGCTTCCTTGGTCTCTTAAGACTGTCCAGTTGCCACTTAATACATCTGCCCCCTCCTCACAGTGCAGATCTATACACACAAAGAGACACATAAGGTATATATACATATAAATATACGTATACATGTATGTATATATGCTTACAGTGTGCATGGGGAGACACCTCATGATTAGTGCCTCCTAACACTTATGCATGCAAACACAAAAAACCAACAAAAGCTAGAAAAGATGCATGCGGGTGGAGGCACGACAGCAGCAACCATGAAATAACAGCAGCAACACGCATTCCAGCAGCAGCAGCTGGGTACAGCAGCAGGAAAACCAGCAGCAGGAAGACAGCACGAGAGCAGCAAAGTAGCAGCAAAGGTAAGACAGCAGCAAAGGGAATAGATTAATCCTTACCTGTCATAATGGCTATAGGCTGTCCTAGTAGATTATACAGCATAGGATTGCTGCTGGCTTGGTCTCTGTTGGTGGTCTCTGCTGCAGGACTGCTGCCGTCTGGTTGCGATGCAGCAGCAGATGTATGCGAAGGGTGCTGCTGCTGCTGCTGAGGGTGTGTAAGGGCAGCAGGTCTTCCCGTCTCCTTATCTGTTGCTTCATCTGCAACAACAGGAGGAGTAGGCGTTGCATGCTGCTGCTGCTGCTGCTGCGCCTCCTTAAGCTGGTCCCCAGCAAACTCAGCACAAGGAGACATATGCACAGAGGATCGCTGCAGCAAATGGTCTCCTAACAGCTCAAGAGACAGTGCATCCTCAAGGGGGGCAAAAAGATCAAAGCCGCTGCTCCCTACAACTGTCCCATCAGGGCGCAATACAGCATAATAACCAGGTACTTCTGCTGCGGCAGCAGCAGCAGCAAGTGCATGCGAAGCCTCGCTCTCCTCCCCAGAACAGCACACTCCCTGCTGCTGAGGATGTTGAGACCGCAGCTCCGATTGCGCCCCTAACTCCGTGGGTGCAGCAGCAGCAGCAAGACGAGCGCTGCGTGTCTCCAAGGACTCGGGTCTCTTTAATGTCCCCCCATAAACTGTTTGTCCGCAGATATCTCTATTGGCCCCTCCCCCACCGGGGCCCCCAAGGGCCCCCACGGTCTTGGGTCCTAATCTGCGGCTATTAAGATGGAGGAGAGCCCTCTGTCTTACAACAACACCAATAAGGGCATAACCATAAACAAGAAGAGCATCAGCAAGAGCAACATTAAAATTAAGATTAAGCCATGATGCTCTTAGATCAAGAAGTGTAGGCTCAGCCAATGAGGCCTTACGTCCAACTGTCTCCAATCTCCATGGCTCAACAGTTGCATCTGTTGTCCCCTCTAGTCTATTTAAATGCTCAGCAGAGACAGTAAAATTCATATCCATACTAGCCCATGGTTCAGATGCTAGCATAAGACGTCGTAGCCTCTCCCCTGTTGCAACCTCTGGTCCAAAGGGGCCCCCACCCAAATAGTCGTTATGGGGCCCCATAGGGCCCCCCACACCCATTGGAGGGGGAGGAGGGGGCCCATTGCCTGTACCCGGCCCTCTATATTGAGATACTACCCAACGGCGGAAAGACTTAGGGAGACGGAAGTATGAGCCTCTCCGTCTGTGGGGCATTTGGCTGCCTTGACGCTGTGCATGCCTAGACACCTTAGCACTTCTATGCTTTGTTACCAGCATTGGTTGCTGTTGCTGCTGCTGCAGCTGCTGTTGTAGCAGTTGTCCCAGAAACTGAGGCTGCTGCCCAGCACCTGCTGATAATAACGGAGAGGGACCGCCTGCATCCGTCGGTAGTACAGGCATGAATCCATGTCCTCCATCCCCTTGCTGCAGCTGCGCGTTGGTATGGGCTGGCAACGGTCGCTGCTGCTGCTGCTTCTCCTGCTGCTCCTCGAAGTCTCTCCATAGACGCCAGAAAATGTCTCCAGTGGACCACGCAGACGCTATGTCGCTAGATGTTGCCTCTCTTCTCTCCTCTGTAAAAGGAAGACCTTGTAGTGTCTCGCTTGTTTGCATGCGGTCATTAGCACTAAGGAGTTGGGGCCCGCTGCATGCTCTGTCTCTATATGTCTCTCTGTCTCTCTCCCTATCACGTTCTTTCTCTGCTTCTTTATCCACATGCCGCCGCACAAGAGAAGCAGACGCCATGTTCCTTAACCCCCGAGATAAAGACCGCGAGCCTAGACGTTCTTGCAGTGGCTGCCCCTGCTGCCCCTGTTGCTGCTGCTGCATCTGCTGGTGCTGTTGCTGCAGCTGCTGCTGCTGCTCCAATAACTGCTGAAACTGCTGTCTCCTGCTCTTGCGTCTCTCCTTCCTGCTAGATAGAAGAGACACCACGGAGTCCTTTGCTTGTAAGGGACTCTTGGCAAACCCCCCTGCATGCGCTGCGGAGACACTAGGGAGACCATCATCATCAGAGTCTCGACTAGAGAATGAGGGGGAGGTCTGGAGGTGATTCATCCTTGTGCCTGTTGCTGTCTCCGCGTGTTGCAGCATCACCAGCTGCTGCTGCTGCTGCGATGTGCTGCTCTTGCTGTCTCTCCTCTTGATAGGGGCCTGAATATGTATAAACCTGCGGCGTAGTTTCTGGTGACGAGCTGACAGCTCTTGGTGCTGCAGCATAGAGCAGCAAGCCTTAAGGAATGGATCTGCGCATGCAGAGAGGGTAGTTGTACTGGGATCGAGTGGGATCGTCTCCGAGCAACGGGGGCGAGAGGCCCCCTTTATCTCTACATCCTCTACAGTAATAGAGAAGCAGCACTTCCTACTAACACTAAAGGTGTCCCATAGCGACACCCTAATAAGCTCAGCAGACACCTCAACAGCCATTGCTGTTGTATGCAGCAAACCTGCGAGAGCCTCTTCTGTTGTTAATACACAAGCTGTCTCCGTTGTCTCCTCCTCAGGTATGGGGCCCCATGGGGAGGCCCCCCAGCTCCTCTCTCCTCCACCATCAGGTGCAGGAGATAATAACAAAGGGGAGACACCATCCCTTCCTGAGGATATCCGGCGCTGCTGCTGCTGCTCCTGCTGCTGCTCAGCAATAAAACTCTCCAATACAGGATTAAGACCCCCATGGCCTACACCCCGTGAGCTGCCTGTAGGCTCTTCCTCTGCATGCGTATATCCAGCAGCAGAACCGGCGTATGGATCATAAGACATGGGGCCAATTCCTGCTGCAGCTGCTGCTGGATGCTGCCTGTGCTGCAGTGCATTGGTAACAGCAGTAAGAGACTTGGGGTTGCTTGTATTGGTGTCGGAGACATCGGCTGCATTCGCCCTTGGATCAGGAGGAGGAGAAGGGAAGAGACGAGCTGTCTCCTGAGCAAGGGCCCCTGCTATAGATAGGAGCTGATAGGAAAGAACAACAGAGAGGGTATCTAGTGTTAAGAAGACAGGCTCTATACCTAAACGGAGAGACAGTCCTTCTGGCTCCATTCCCTGCAGCAGCCCATATCGTCTCCTTATAGCAGCAGATGTCTCCGGACATATACCACATATCCTCTCCTTTAACGCATTAGCAGAAGGGAGACACACAGTTATATGTAGCTGTGTCCTCATAGGAGACAGGAGGGGACTCCCTAGCCGCAGCGGCTCCCACGCTACTACACAAGGGAGCAAAGGAGACACTAGTTCTGGTTGTGTAGCCACAGCACACAAACTGGAGACAGTCAACCCTACTCTAAAGAGACAGGGACAATAAGGAGACAGGCTCTGCAAGAGGAAGGCCCTGCTGCTATCCAATTCCCTTACACCAGCAAGCTCTGCTATGGTATCCTCAGGAGACTTGTCGTCTCCTCCCTCCGCTTCCTGCTGCTGCTGCCGCTGCTGCAGCGACAGCATCGAGAAGGATGCCTCGAAACCTGCGGAGACAGCTATAAGCTTAGGGACACGAGCAGCGCATGCAGCAATTGCTGCTGTCCCCTCAGGTGTTGCTCTGTCTCTCCGCAGCACCAACCTCCGTAGTCCCCTCCAGTAGTCAACAGCAGATGCCTTAAGGGGACGGACGAAGTATCTCTTTCCTGATGGCATGGAGCTGCTGCAGTACAAAAGCTGCTGCTGTTGCTGCTGCTGCAGTGCCGCACTGCTGCGTCCTGCCCCCAGTATCGCCCTGCGCCCTTTTGCAGTAGCGCTGGAGACACCTGCAGCAGCAAATGCCAGACCAGAGACGATCCCAGGGACTGCTGCAGCTATCCCATCAGGTACAAGATGATGGAGCAGCTGCTGCTGCTGTGCATCTCCTCCCTTGCGGCGCTTCCCTCCCCCGGATCCTGCTACAGTCCCTGTCTCCGTAGGGGGTCCCCCCTTGCTCTCTGCAGAGAGGATATGATCAAACCTGAGCTTATTAAGCAGATTCCTCCCTCTCCTACCGAAGGCCCCAGTAGGTGCAGCAGTGAGGCCCCCAGAAGGGGCCCCACCACCACTTGCACTACCTCCCTTAGACCCATCTCCCTCTCCTGTGTCCCCATGATGTTGTTGCTGATGTTGCTGGTGGTGTTGTTGCTGATGTTGTTGTTGTTGTTGCTGCTGCTGTTGCTGCTGCTGTTGCTGTTGCTGTCTCCTACGTTCGTTATGGGAAGAAGCAGAGAGTGCTGCAGTAGTAGCACTACGTCTACTAAGAGATGGCTGTACATCAACATGCTGATCTATAGGCATTCTTACAGGCTCTGTTGGTAGCCATATCTCTGCGTGATGCATGCGGAGACGAAAATGGAATTGTGGGAGACCCCTACAATAATTAAATGCCTCAGTCCCTGCAGCGAATCCAACAGCTTTTATACTCTCTCCTTCAGCGAATGCGGAGACAGGGAGACACCAACGAGAGGCCTGACGTAGATGGGATAGGATAAGAGACCCTTTATTTATACTATGTCCTCTATGACGCTGTCTCCTCTCATTTACCCCTGTTAAGGGACTCCTTTGTCTGTCTCTATTATTACGATCATGTATACTTGTTATACCAACACTTGTACCCTTATTATCAACTGTCTCCTTATTATAACCTGTCTCCTTTATAGCTGTCTCCTTTAACTGTGTTGCCTCTATTGCACGACGCAAACGGCAAGAATCAATAAAACTAGAGGCATTGACGCTCTCTCCCGTTGGTGCCCACAAGGGTAAAGAACCAGGAGGAGCTACCCCTTCTCCTTCACTGTCAACATGCTGCTGCTGCTGCTGCTGCTGCTCGTGCTGCTGCTCTCCTGAAGAGCCGGCATCAATGGAGAAACGGGTTGAACATCGCAAAGGGAATTCGCCTAAATGATGAGGAGACATGGAAGGAGCAGCGAAGTCTGCTGCTGCTGCATCTGCTGCTGCATCTGCTTCTGCTGCTACTGCTGCTCTTAGTTCAGGAGACCCTGGCTGTTGCTGCTGCATTGATGTCTGCTGCTGTACCCATGAATAATTAGGAGTAGAGAATAAGGCAAATGTCCCTGAGTCCTTGGGATCGTCTCCTCCCCCAAGACTAAACCATCGACTGTCTGTTGTTGCTACACTTGGATTCCTGCTTGGCCTCTGCAGAGAGAAGGATCTCTTCCTTGCCTGCAGCAGCCTCTGGACGACGGCCTCCAGCTGTTCCTCCAGTTTCTGTTGCTGCTGTTGTTGTTGCTGCTGAGGATTCTGTTGCTGCTGCTGTTGTTGTTGATTAGCTGTCTGTTGGGGTATACTCCATGCAGGAGGAGGAGGAGGAGCAAGAGGAGGAGGAGGCTGCTGAAATGTTGGCATATCCTCAGCTAGCTGACTAACTACCTGTAATACCTCATACAGTACCTCCCATACTAATACAACTCTTGTATTAGAAAGAGACACTTGTGTATCAACTGTCTCCTCTAATGCATTACCATGAAGATTTATTTCTAAATGGGGACGACGTGGACAACACTGTAACAAGGAACAGCCACCACCACTAACACCACCAACACCTATACTGCTGCTGCTGCTGCTGCTGCTGCTGCTGCTGTGGGGTGACGCGGCAACACGTCCACGGAAAGTGGTATCGTCGCCCGTTCTGTTCTCCTTACGACCACTACCATACTGCTGCTGCTGCTGCTGCTGCTGCTGCTCAGCAGTTTCCGCTTGTCTAGAAGGAGTAACAGCCCTAGCCTCAGTAACGAGGAGGGCTGTGCGAGCTCTCCGCAGTCTTTGTGCGGATTGTTTAACTTCATACATAGCACCTTTCTGGCTGCTGCCTGTTACTTGATACGGCGCTGCTGCTGCTGCTGCTGCAGTTCCTGGACTGTCTCCCCTGTCACTGTTGCGGTCCCCCGCAGAGACAAGAGAAGCAACTGTCTCCTCCTGCGATGCTCCTGCTGCCTCATGCTGTGGATGATCAAGGGCACCAGACCCTAAGTAAAGAGAAGAGAGACACAAGGGGGCAATATTTGTATCGTCTCTTAACTCAGCTCCTTGTAAGGAGACACGTGCATGGAGGAGACCCTCTGTAGAGGTGAATGCCTCTATGAAGCATTCCCCTAGCAGCAACGTGACCAGTGGTCCAACTGTCTGGTAAGGACGGTAAGCTTGCCCTGTGCTGCACTCTGTTAAGGGGAGACAGGCAGAGAGCCAACCACCATAGGAGGGAGCTGTCCCTCGTGCAGCGCCGGAGACAGACACTGCCTGTGTAGTCCCCTCCTGTCCCCCTTCCCCTGATATTAAAGAAGCAGCACGCTGCTGCGCAGCTAATCCTTCAACTGCAGATGCAGCAACCTGTGCAAATCCACTGAAGAAGCCCCCACCTCCTGCTGCAGCAGCACCTGTCCCTCCTGCAGCAGCACCTGTCCCTCCTGCAGCAGCAACAGGAGACTCAAAGTGCCAACGCCGGCGACGGTTCTGCAGATGCTGCCCTGGACCGGTGCCACGGAGGCCCCCCCCACCACTGGTTTGTGGAGGAGGGTCTGCAGCAGCAGCAGCCATTCCTTGGAATCCGCTTGCTACTGTTGCTGCAGTAGATGCACCAGCACCTCCTGCTGCAGTAGGGACGTATGAATCTATGTCTTCTGTGTCTCCTGCTGCAGGGGGTTGATGTGCTGCTGCTGGGTCTCCTCTTGCATAGCCAACCTTGCAGCTAACTGTGGGGCCCCTACGAAGAAGAGACAATCGGAGACCTCCTAGTACACAATGTACCTCCATATACATGTCTCCTTGTTTATTATTTACCAATGTATTAGATGCATAAGCAAGGGCCTCCTGTGCCCTCGCCCTGCTAAGGGCTAGCTGTGTCCCTACAAGAGCTGTTGTATGATCTACCCCTGCTGCAGCAATCGAGGAGACAACTGTCTCCTCTTCGGGGTGCGAAGCTTTACGGACGTCCACATCTCCTTCCTTATGATGTTGCTGCTGCACATGCTGCTGCTGCCCCTGCTGCTGCCCCTGCTGCTGCCCCTGCTGATGACCTTGATCCTGTCCTTCCTCCTGCTGCTGCTGCTGCTGTTGCTCCTGCTCCTGTTGCTGTCTCTGCTGCTCTTTCTCGAGTTCCACACATTTGGCCTCCATTTGCTGCAGAATGCATGCATCTAATGCTGCTTGCTGCTGTGCAGCATCTAAGAAAATAGCATCAAGACGGGGAGAATATGAATAAAATATCTCAAGAGATTCTGCTGCTAAATTGGAGACTAATTCGATGTCGTGTTGCGATATGGAGACAGCTATACTCTCCTGAATTACATCCACCTGCATGCATGCATGCATGCAGCAGCAAGAAGAGGAATTATTATTAACCACTGCGGCAGCAACTGGAGGGCAATGCATGCATGCAACGGCAATGCATGCAACAATAAGAGCAACGGAAGCTGAAGGAGAATGCATGTACAGCAGCAGAGACAGTACACGCATGCATATGCAGATTAAATATAGTGGACAAAAGGAGACAAGGAGACACTTACATGGAAGGCGGGGAGACCTGGCCTATACTTGTCATGAGCAACCTTAAGAGACACCGTACTCGTCTGTACAGGCCTAACAAGATAGGAGACACCTGATGCTGATCCGCCGTTAGAGGAGACACCTCGAGTATCCTCACTCTTATGACCTGTCCCCGCAGCAGATTCCTGATTCTTACCACCCTTACCCTGCTGCTGCTGCTGCTGCTGCCACTGTGCTGCACCACCTGGATATCGGGAAGCGAGCCCAGACGCAGAGTCCCCTACTGTCTCCGTGTGTCCCCCCATGTCTGCTAATGCTGGCTGCTGCGACATCCAAGAGGCCCCGCCTCCTGCAGTTGCTGCTGCTGCTGCTGCTGCAGAGAGCTGCAGCAGACTGCTGAGACGACGAGGGAACGGCACAACGAGGCCCCCTAAATACATCTGTAGACGCAGCAAATCTCTGCTGCAGGACATCGTCCTTGCCACAGTTAGACCAGTAAGCCTGAGAGACACAGGCAGCAACAGCAGCAAGAAGAAGAGATACAGTATCAGCAGTAGCAGCAGCAGCGGCGCCATGTATGCCAGCAGCAACAAAACAGCCCCAGCACACGAAAAGACCCCAGCAGCAGTAGCAGCAGCAGTATCAGCAACAACAGGAGCAGCAGGAGGAGCAGGAGTAATTCTTACTCGCAAGAGTATGAATCAATAAGAGCATTAGTATCTAGATAAGAAGGATAAGTTAGTCTCCTTGGTTGTAGGAGACTCTTAGCCTTAAGACTACCTAAATCGATCTGTATTCCCTCACAATCGAGACGAGAGGCAAGACGAGGGACAACAAAGGAGACAGTTTTTTCTAACTCTATATCTAATAATATATTTGGATGCTGAATGTCTCCTCCTGCTACTGCTGAACAAAATGCCTCCCCTTGACGAAGTAGTGCTGCACGCTGCACACATATAGCAGCAACAGCAGCAGCAGCAGCAGCAGCAGCAACAGGAGCAAAGAGTACAAATAAGATGATAAATGCACAAACACTGGTTATAGATGTGGACGTCTGTCTCCTCATCAGGTGTCTCCTGTTATCCACAACAAGGTGTCTCCTTGTAGGGTATTAGTTGTCTCTCTATTGTGTATACAATCCCTGTTATAAATAAGGTGTCTCCTTTATATGTATATATAATAAATAAGGCGTCTCCTCTTTCTATATATGTATATGTACATGTATATGTGTATGTATATGTATATATGTATATATGTATATGTATATGTATATATGTATATGTATATATGTATATATGTATATGCATATAATACCTGTATATTAGAGGATAATAATAGATCCTTAGTTCTTGCTGCATTAAGAAGATTAAGACTTTCTCCTAAGACAAGGAGACACCTTTGGGGACTAACAACAACAACAATACCGGCGCATGAATGAAGAAGGAGACGCAAATCAGGAGACAATAAGGTCCTAAATAATTGTGAATCTATTCTTATATATACACCAGGACTAAATGATCTAATATTATCTAATTTTTTTCTATAATCTTTTGCACTTGTTGTTGATGTATCTGGAGGTTCTGCTGCTGCTGCTAATGCTGCTGCTGCTGCTGCTGCTGCTGTTGGTGCTGCAGCACCTCTATATGCTTGTGCATCTGCTGGACCTGGTGCTTCAGATAAACCTGCTGCAGCTGCTGCAGCAAATGCTGCTGCTGCTGCTGCTGCTGCAGATGATGATGATGATGAACTAGATGTATTATTCATAGATCCAGCAGCAGCAGTAGGGTGACCAATGGTCTCTGTCTCCTGCGAACCGTCTCCTCTACCTAATACTTTCTGTAATACATCAAAGAATGCATTCCCTTTTCTTCTTCTTTTTGTCCTTTGTCTTGATGGCTCGAGCAGCAGCAGCACAGACACCTCAGGGGGGGTCAGACTGCTCTCTAGGTCACGAGCAACTGTTAGTACTGTTGTTGGATATATCTATATATATACACATAACAACATAACAAACAAATATATACATATATATATACATATATATATATATACATACAATAGTCGTATACGTATTCCTGGTGTTGCTGTTGTTGCTGTTGCTGCTGTTGTTGTTGTTATTGTTGTTGTAAAAGAGACAAATAGGAGACAGGAGACAAGTACTAGAAAAAGAAGGGAAAAACATAAAAGCAAGATGGTATGGTAATGTGTCTCCTCTCCCTCTCCCTCTCCCTCCCTATATATATATATATATATA
>NW_013566622.1:0-21633 GCF_000499605.1 Eimeria maxima | reverse complement strand
ATATATATATATATATATATATATAAAAGGGAAAAACAGCAAGTAATGCTGTTCCGGGTAAAACAGCAGAATATACGTCAATCGAGCCCTACGGGACGTCGGACAGAGAATCCAGCAGAGGAACAGGGTAGGCAGAGGCAGAAGCGAGCAGATGTGGAGCACCAATAGGTCCAGTCACATGTGCAACTGGATAGGAGTCCTGCTCCCCACAAGAGACCAGCTACGAAACGATGTAGCCATTCCCACTAGTCCAGGCCTGCGGAACACCTCCAACAGGTGCAAAATATGTAGATAGGAAAGTGGTAGAGTACCCAGGGTATACTCAGTGGTTAAGAGCTAAAACAAGAAGGTGGGACAGCAGAAGGTGGAACAGCTGGCTGGTTCTCTGCATAGTAATTTGAATGCTGGTACACTCCTACTATAGGCTATCGATAGAAGTCCTTGGACCCAATTGCATGAAGCCTGTCGACACAAATGCAGTTCACCTTAGTAGTGCGTTTGTACAGGGGAGAATTTTCACAAGGATTTTTGCATGTTGTCGACGTTGCCTAGTAGCGAGCGAAGCACGCGCGGTTGATAGTTGGGCTTAGTAGTACACAGTAGGATCCACCTAGAAGTAGCGCTGAAGGGCAACCTATCTAGTTACGCACACCGTCTTCTTGCTTGTATACGAATGGTGCTTCGGGCTCACAACAGCCCGTTGAGGGCGGTCCAACCAATGGCTCGCATCCTAGCGCTGCTCCCACCAGTACCGCGGGGCATCGTGACGACCACTAGAGCTTGATTTTTCCAATAAATTAGTCGAAAATCTGCATTTCGTGCAAGCAACCTCTGCGAGACGAACCACTTAAGTGCTTGCCTTGGTTAGCGACCCCGCAAAACTCAATGGGCGAGGCCCCGTAAGGCCGCTTCCAGACGCCAATACTTGCTGTGCTGCTACTCTCAAAGGATTAGTTTATTATTCTAGCACAGGCTAAGTGTTGTACATGGAAAGGAATTGGGACAGAGTTAACAACAGCTGCAGCCAAGGTACACCCCGGCAGCCCCCGTCAACTCTCCGAGGTGCCAATACAGGGGGGAATACGGGACTTGGCCGGGCCATCAGCCGGCCACAATGAATTATTAAGTAGGAAACAGGAATTTTCTTGACCTGAGGAGACGATTAAGGGGATAAGGGGGAATGTCGTATTGTTTTTACAATCAACATGCCTCTGAGCTACACTCGCGACTGAGCAGCTGCAGGCGCCCACAACCCAACCGCAGCTGCCTGTGGAACCAGCAGCCATGAACGCTCATTTCTGGGCTTATTTGTTGTCCCAAAAGAGTTGCATTTGTATTATAATTGCAAGGGGGTGCCCTCAAGTTGCTTTGGATGCTTGCGATCCGGTTTCCGCTTTTGCCACTGATACTGGACAATCGAGGTGGTGAGAAGCCTGTGTTAGCTGGTGGGACACGCGGCCGAGCAGGGCAAGCAACAGCGTCGGAAAGCTTCCACAACCAGCATAGACAGAGGGTATTTTACCTCGTCTGTCCTGGTTGAAAGCAATCGACAGTCATCATGATAGCTGCGGACGCTCAGCAGCGCAGCGACTCTCCCTCCCATGTGGTGTCTGTCGCTGCTGCTCATGGCACTTCTCATCTCCTTGAAGGGGCTGAAGGCTTCCGTTTAGGAGATGACCTGGATCATACACAGGTTGTGCACATCGCCTGTCACTGTTGCAACACCACAAACGCCTTAATTTGCAGTAAGACGCCGGACGGCGCTTGGCTGCTGCGCCGAGCACCTGCAGTACCTGTTGCTGCTGCTGGCAATGTTGAGTACCAAGGTAACTCTAGCTCGTTAAACACAGGAGGGGATATAGGAGAGGGACCTAGCGGGACCACGGATGTTGACACCAGGGCCACGGATTCCGAAAAGGAGCGGGAGCAGGAGGGTTGTATCAGAGTGACCGTACACCCGGCACTAGACAGTAGTAACCAAGAAGTGTGTTCCACAGTGAGTGAAAAGGAGGGCAGTGGAGGTGGCTGTTCACAAAAGAACCAGGCAGGGACTTCACCTCGCTTTGCAATTCAGCAAGCAGCTCCGGTACCAGCTGTGGCGGCTGTGGCAGCCGTGGCAATAGCAGCACCGGAACCGAAGAGGGATGCAACTAAGGCCGACCGTGGCTTGCGACCTTTGGCGAGAAATTCCAATTCCTCCACGTGCTCCTCGTGGGAGGGAGGAGACACAGGGGCGGGAGATGAGCTCGCCAGTCCTCTGGGAGCTCCGGCTGCAATCCAGACTGCGCCGATTCATGAGTTCAAACAACCTCCGGTTTTAGACCGAGAGCAACAGACAGAGCAGGGCCAACTGCGTGAGCCGGAGAGGCAACAGACTTCGGAGCAGCTGCTCCCGCAGCAACATCCGAGTGTAGCAAGGAGTTCTAGCAACAGCAGCCTCAAGAGTCAACAGATCCACGACGGCGATGTCGTGCGGGCTAGTGTCTCCAAAGAGATGGGACACCATCAACGAAGCAGCAGCAACAGCCCCATTGGGAAGAAGGCTTACAGTGACGGGGAAACCTCTAGAGTCTGCCCGAAGCTGGCAACTATCAAGGAACTCCAGAAACCCATGAAAAAGCAGCCACCACACCTGGAAACAGAGCCCCAAGAAACTGTGGAAGGAATGAGACAATGCAGCCCTGCTTGCAAGAAAAGTGCCACGAACGATAGCATGAATAACAGTTGCAGTAGCAACGACAGCAAGAAGGCACAACAGGACTCCGCCATTGCGGCGATGGCCCCATACATGTTGACGCGTGAGTGTGAGGGTGATGGAAATTGCCTCTACCGTGCGTTTTCTGACCAGGTACGCCATTCCTTCTATGCGGGCAGAGGCCATCTTGAAACGCTACAGGCGATACCGTTGCAAGCTGTCCGTTAAGTCTTCCTGTTCTTTTTAGATGCTCTGTAATTGCTGGCAGGTCTATGGAACCCAGGAACATCATTTGTTCTTGCGAAGGCTTGCTGTTGATGTAATGGTAAGGCACATCCGACAGAGGCAGCATGATGGTATCGTGTGGCTAGACTTCATAGGCCTGTCTGCCTGCTTGCCCCTCCCTCTCCTATGATGCAGTCGAGGTGTAAGGACATATTTGAGGCGTTTGTGGACGAGAGCGAGGGGCCCTTTGAGCGTTGGCTGCAAACTAAAAGGACCTATGGAGGTAGTTGACACCTACATCTAAATTCACGCGTGCTCCAGAGTTACCCAGTAGATGGTTAGGACAGTTATGTGACTAGCGCCGTATATAAGGGCACAGGGCGGTAAGGAAAGGCACCCCGTGGCACTCTTGAGAAACGGGCTAAAGGGCCTGGGAACAGATGCTAGAGCCGGAAGCACCAAACCGAATAACACTAGGTGCCAACGCAGGCGGCAGGCCCACGTTTACCACTTATTTGGGCGTAAACGCGATCTGTGGAGGAGTGTGGCGGACGATGGCAACCAACCTGTCCATTTGCATGCCTGACGCAGGCTGGTTTGGCCTTCTTTTGTATTCAGTGAAGATTTTCCTTTATTCATCTGATGCGTGCTTGCGTCGCCTGCCTATTCCGGGCTCGCTGCTTTTTATGTGGCGTGCGCGCAGAGTGGGCGGACTACAGGGAAATGCATGCATTATTGTTGTTGTTCGGCACCCCAGTCTTTGTTTTCGACGAACACCTTCATTTGTTGCAGACCTTCGAGCCAGATGCAGAGAAGAGGAGGCTTCCAAGCAAGGAGGGCGAGTCCCTTACTCCCTTCCGACTGATGTGGCACGGCAAATTGGGGCACTACACTTCCGTACGTCGACTAAATGCACATAAATGAGGCAGAGGTCGTTAGGCAAAAGTCGCTTTAGACTAGATGGTCCAGCGGCTCCAGTGGGAGCTGGCAAGGTTTGTTACAGGGGCAGATATGTGTGTCGGGAATCCCTGAGTATAAGAGTGCTGTAGTAGTTTGTGTTGTGGAGAAGCCCCCTGTCATCCATCCAGCTTGGGTGTGTGTTGCTGAACTTGCCTACAGCTCCATTACGTGAAGGAAGGCTTCCCGATAGCTCGCGGTCTTACGATTGGCAAGCTGGAGGCTGAGGGCTTAGCAAGACTGGTTCTGTCCGCTTCTTCAGGGTTTTCTAACTGCTCGACAGCAGACGTTGCACCCAAAGCATCGCGCAAGGAGCCCAGTGGAACCCCTGCGGGTCTTGAAGAGGAGGCCCTAGCGAAATGCCTACAGGTAAGCGCACAGGAACTGGCGGGAATTGCAGCTGAACAGGAGTGCATTCTTGCCGCCATAAAGCAGCAGCGCCTGCAGCAGTTGCTGCCGCAGACAACCAAGATCGTGAACGAACTCTGGAACGAAGCAAAGAAAGAGCAGGAGGCCTGGACCACCCGCGTTGCTCAGGGTGTACGGGGTTCTCCATTGGTGGCCCCTGCGAGCGACCCATCGTTTCACCACAGCATGCCTGGAAGAACCATGGAGAGACGACTACCTCCAACGGCAAACGCAGCATCTGCTGGGACAGCAGAAGGCGGCACTGCCAACTTTCAGACATACTACTCGTCTGGCAGAGCCTACCCTGAGCCCCTTCCAGCGGTCGTAGGATCTCCCATAGGTGTTCCCAGCGGAAAGAACGGGAGCCCCACTGGTAGGGACTTGAGGCAGATGGGGGGCACTGCAGGGCTCTGGCGTGAAGATCGCCCTGGCCAAACTGCCAGGTACGAAAGGCCACCACAACAAATGCGGCAGGAGCAGCTGAATGTGAGGCAGCAAGGTACTCCTGCGGCATCGCCGCCTATAGTGTGCCACAGCCAGGGGCCGTCAGGACCCGTTCTTATCTCATCACCAGTAGGCCCTGCCCTCGTCACCACCTCAGCTCGAGGGTTGCCGGCGACTACAACGCCTAGAAGCTTTGCATATACCCATCAGTTCGCACCTCACAACGAGTTTCTTGAACAGCAGCGGCACTGTGTTCGATTGGCAGACGGCCGCCTTGTCGCGCTGGCCCCAAGTGGGGCTTTGGGACCCGTTCGGCATGTCACTCTCCAACAGCAGCGTTACACCGGCCACACTCCGCAGCACGTGCTTCCCGCAAGAGCAATTGCTGTAAACGGCCCGCGACAAAGCACAAACAGCAGCAGCACTACCCAAACGGACGACAGTGCCCCGTGGTTCGTGAGGTGGATGGGCAGTGGCAACAATAGTCAGGGGAGGTGATGTCGCCACAGTTACAAAGCTTTAGTCCCGTATTTTCCCAACAGCAGTGACAGGGCAGACTGTAGGGTCTGGATATGCATAATGCTGCAAGCTACAGTGAAGGCAGAGTTGCTTCCGCACCAGTAGCTGCCCGTGCGGAGCCCCATGCAGCGACCAGAGAGGCAAAACCAATAAATCAAGAGTGCAAGTTGATCTCCTTTTAAGTACTGCACCGCCCGCATTGCCGCCGCTGACAGCCTAGGTTAGGTACCTAAAAGGAGCAAATAGGGCAGTTTGAGGCACAGAGTGCAGTTTGCGGCAGCAAGCAGCCTGCGCACTTCGTTATTGGGTTGTTTACCGTCGCTGCTCACTGAGGCCTGTTGGAGTTACCCAATGCTCTGGTGGGTCCCGGGGGAGTTCTCTCCAGACAAGCAAGTGGTATTCGAGCCTTGGTTGCGGCGACTGTAAAGGCGTTATGTAACCACGGCAGTGTACCCGCTGTAAAGGCGTTATGCCATGGGGAGCCCCCGCTTAGCAGAGGGTGGAACTGGTGATTTTGTTCCCTAGAGGCAATAACAGCAGTAGAATGACGCACCAGCGCCACCAACATGGCAGTGTAGGTGTAACCTGGGGGGCCGCTCAACCCAAGGACCGTTCTCAGGATGGAGACAGAGGAGAGTTCGAGTCCTCTAGGTGCTGGGACCTGACAAATCAAAAGAACCCCAAAGTGAGACCATACGTAATCCAACATCATAGTGGACCATAATCGTGGACTACCTTCTGAGGCCCAATAACTCATAGCCGCCTTGTCTTATTAGCTTCTCCACGAAGGCAGACTCTGGGGCCTCATGCTGCAAGCTGTCCACGGCGTGTTGCTCGTGAGATTCCTGCTCAAGCTGTTGGTTTTCCGCCTCTGCCTGCGCCTCTTGCATCCTTCGGAGGAAATACATTATACCGAGAGACACCAAGATCAAAATGACAAGGGGTTGACGCACCAAGTCCAATATACTGAATCCTCCATGCGCCGGGAAGTACCGAAGGACCCCCGTGGGCCCCACCTTGAGAGGCATAGGCAAAGGGGCCAGAGTTGACGGCACAAGATATTCGTTCAGCACATATACCTCACTGCTGCTGGCGCTCGTCGTGATGATCCGGTACTTGGGGAAGATTAGCCCCGGGTGCAGCACCTCCAGAAGGTACGATCCTGGCAGCAGCGGCGGGATTCGGAACTCTGCTGAGGGACCAAGAGACCCTAAAGAAATACCGTTTACACCCGAGTTCTTCCCGGAACCCCCTCCTCTCGGGAATGCCGGCAGCAATGTTGCATTTCCAAGCTGAATCCCGTTTAATGTAATTGTGAGGCCAGGTGTCTGTGAAGGGTCGCAGAAGATGTGGCCCCACACCGCCTGTCTCATTGGCTCCATATTTTCGCTATAGGCTGAGATCCCAAGAGATCCTAAGGCACCTACTGCTGCCGAAAGGCAGAGGAAAACCATACCCACAAACAAGCGGTGGGCCATTGTCTCCTGAAAAACGGGGTGATTCTAGGCCGAGTATATGCCTGAATGATCTCTCTATGACGTTTAGCAAGAAAATAACTGCAATGACTGTTTTAAATTCCGGAGCAGGCCTCATCAACCGCATTCAGCGGAACAGTGGACACCAGAACATCGGTTGGGAGGGTCCCGTAGAAATAGTTAGAAAAGTAGAACCTGGTCCGTGAGGTGAACATGGAGATGATTACTGAGCCAATAACCCTTTAAAGGAGGAAAAACCACAAAAACAATGTGATGGAGGAGGTTCCGTTGCGGCGACCCTTCCAGGGGCCAGAGCAAGGGCCCCTCCTGGAGAACGTGGGACGTCCAAAGGGCACCGCCTCCACTTCCGGCATTGTCTTTAGTTTTCTATGTAGCATTGCTTACTATTTACTATTTAAAATGTATCCAGAAGCACCTCCGGAGAAGCGTAGCTCCACATCTACTCCCAAACCCTTCACACGTCTCTCTCTCCACAACTGCCCAGCCAATCCTACGGCTCAACCCTCGGGGAGCCGATAACATAGGTTCGGATGCATCTAGCTTATTCCTGTACGGCTATAAAAAGGGGCAAACCACCCAAGGCTTCGGGGTGTAAAGGGCCGAGTAACACCAGTCTCCCTTAACGAGCCTGTAGGCATCATCCCGCGCCGTTCAGTCATAAAAAATTGGTAAAATTAAAACTAGGCCTCTCAAAGGCTGTTCATTGGAGCCTAAATACTGCCGAATACAGCACCCATATATCCCTCTAAGTAGTATGAACGCCCCACACCACTGTGCACGCGTTCTAGATCAGAAAAGTCATGAAACGGAGAGTGAAGCCGACGCAGAGACTGAAACAGCTGGTCTTGCAGTGGAATAGGCTTCGGCTGTCCTGCTAGCTTCAGCCCTCAGTATGCCCTCAGATAAGCGTAAGTCCATCTGTCCTAGCTAACTGCATAGCTAACTGCATTTCTGTGAACACCAACGGAGCACCCGCTTATGCAAGGGGAAGTCCCGGTGTAGACGTTACTGAAATTTGAAAGCACCGTCACGTTTTGCTGTGGATGTGTCGCATGACATCAGTACACCTCTCGCACGCAAACGGAGATTCCTGTGTCGCTTCCGGAATGTCATCCGTCCCTGCTGACGCATTTCCTTCGGCTTTCTGTGAAGCGTCTTCAGGGCTTTGAGCCACTGAAGCGTCACTGGTTGATGGTACAACCCGCATCCAGCACCTGCACAGAAACGCCGACAGCGGAGAAGTGGCACTATTCTAATGCTTTCACGAAGTGGCGCCTACAGGTGACTCGGATCGAAGGCTAACGCCTGAGTTTTCTGCTCCTGTCATTGCCGATGTTTGCTGGGGAAACTTCCTCTTCGACAACCTCACGTAAGCCCCGCTGACCTCTGGCATCTCTGCCCCTGCGCACTGTACAGCTTCATATCCAAACCCGAATTCGAAGCACTGCCGTCCACAGAAGCTAAAATAGCCTCCTCTGCAAGTTGCTCTTGCTTTGGAACCCCGCCAGAAATCCTAGGCGTACGAATTTCAACGTCGGAACACTGGATTAGCCAACGGAGATCATCGACGTAAGAACGCATTGCGTTTGCTTCTTGTTGGCCCGGGAATGGCGTAGAAAATGGTGCTGGCCTTAGAAGCTTAGACTTTGGCAACAATCGCTGTAACTGATCGAATATCGCTTTCGTCTGTGCGCAATAAAGCAAGTACAAGATCCCAGACTGCGCAGTGTACCTACAGATGCCGAGGATGAGCTCTATTTGGCTCATCGTTCAATCAACGTCTGCAAAAGAATTTCCCAAAAAAACATACCACTCCCCGTTACACACACGAAGAATACTTTTTAGAGATGGCGGCTTTTTTCAGCAACTAGGTGCTCACCGGAGCCGTAATACTCAGCTTCAGATCATTCAGGGAGCCAACTCGTGATACCCTCCCGGGGATGGCGTTCTGGAGCTGCCGCGCCCTGGTAAAAAGAGCGTGCATGTCTTGGCGCAACAGCAGCAGCAGACCCCACAACTGCTCCGCCTCCTGCACAATGGCGGGCTGTGCAGACAGGCGCATGCGAGGCCACCCTACCTGCAACAAACGAAACCGCAGTAGGCAAGGGGATCCATTTAAAGAATGATCCGATCCAGATGACGCATGACACCCTAAGACAGCGAATTCGTAGCTTTGCAGGTGAAAAGGGGTAGCTATACAGCATACACAAACCAGTGGCAATGGGTATGCCACAATAAGAAAACGTTTCAACCATGGAAAATGACGCACTTGAAACGCAGACGTCAGTGGTCCGCAAAGACCGAGTACATTCGCAAACCTTTCGCCTTCTGGGCCCAAGGCCTCCAAGATCTTGCTACTACGGTGTACAGCAAGCGCTTCCCTGAGAGTCCTGGGCATTCTGAAAAAAACCTCTTCAGCCAGATGAGGAGTCAGAGGAGATACGAGCTGTGTCAGTACTAGCAGCACCATAACAAGGACTGTCTGTTCTCACACACACGGGACAGCACGACGCTAACAAGAATCTGCCCCTCGGCTGCTTGATGGTTTGGCAGAAAAGTTCTAAGAGGGGATGACCGGGGACAAAAAACACACTTGAGACAGAGCCGGAGACAGGGGCAGAGAGAGACACAAACAATTGGCAATGTAGTAACTCTCACCTGGCAACTGCGTCTGCGGTAGCCATTAGGATGGTCAACGTAAAGTCTATCCTTTGCCACTTCAATAAATGTGGCTGACAAGTCCTCGGAGATGAACCGAAGCAGCAAGCGTAAAGCCTACGGCAAACCGACGGGACGCAGCAGACCTGAGGCCCGGTTCATTTACACCCACACCTGTTGAAAACATCCCTTCCACGAGCACTAGCCACAGAGCCAGCACCGCTTGTATCAACATCTTTGGCGCATGCAGAGCAGTAAAGGAACATAATTCCCCAGCAGTACCTTGTTGTGCTGGAAGATATCGTAGGCCTTTCCTACATCTCCTGCTAATGCCTGTAACCTCAGCAGCATCCCTATGTCAAAGAGGGGTAGTTTATCCACGGGGACTGCGTCCTGAAAATGCGCAAACTCCCAAATATTAGTCACGCTGACGCCATCAAGCGCCAGCTACACCAGAATCCACGACGCCAATATCGGAAGCAGCAAATACTCCACTCAACGACTGAACTGCCGCAAGCGGAACGCAGACGTTCCTTATGAGGCTCACGAAACTATTTGTATCTGTTTCTGGTATGTTTGCTGCGCCTGCTGCTGACTCTCCGGTACATTCCTCTCGGCGCTGCCTTTCCTGATCACCCGTGCCTCTTTTGCAGCTGCGCTCGATCCTTACCGCATTGATATCGAAGTCATGGAGAGAGCCAACGAGGTACTTGAATGCGTTTCTAAATTTGACATACGTAGCACTGGCTGCGTGCACTGCTGTGTGTTTGTCCTGGCGGTGCTCCTCGGAATCTCCAGAAGGACACGCCATGTCTCCTCCACAATCAAGGGAACTCACAAACAAACGCAACACATCCGCGCCAAACGTCAGTTGGGCATCTTTCCGCTGCTTCCTTACACGATGCGCGCCTTGCAGCTGTTGTGTAGAGGAATCGCTGTGTGCATGGGGTGGCTTCCCCGCCGTAACTGCTGCCATGTCCTTTTCGGCGGAGAAGAAGATGTCTGGAGAGAGAGCATTTCCCTTCGACTTGCTCAGTTTGTTGCCCTACACTCAACATCCCGCAAAGCGCACTATTATGCGCCCCACTGGGTAAGGTTGGACGCAGCTCAAAGCGCAGTGGAAACAGGACAAGCGAGTGCGGTATCATCGCTGGAATACGTACACTGGAGTCCACGACAAAACCATGGGTAATCACCACGTTGACTGGAAGTTGAGGCAATCCTGCATCATCCAGGGCCTCAGTTGCTTGTTGTAGGTCCCCGCGGAGGCATGCCTGGGCCCCTGCTGCTCCGCATGTCTCTGTCACCTGCTCAGTGGCTTCATGCATGCAGCTCTGGCCGTTGGGCTGCAGGGCGCCAGGCCTCAGCCGTTGGGCCCGCTGACGGCGGAGACCCTCCCTGGCGCCTGCGTGGGACAGCAAAAGACTTTGGAACCATCCCCTACTCTGGTCTGTGCCCTCTACTACTAAGCATGAATATTTCTCATTCACTCCCTCGGATAACAGTTCCTTTGTTGTCTGCGACGATTGCAGCCCTTCCCGCTGAAGTGTACGCAAGTGCCTCTCCTGTTGGTAATGCTCATCGTGTGGTTGCCGTCGCCGGTGCAACTTGGGAAAATACTTGGTAAGGAAGCTGTTGGCATCCGATGCCCATTTCTGGATGAACTTGTGGCCCTTAAGCCATGCGGAAGCGGCATCGAACCAAACGTCAAATGTAACCTCACACCACCTTCGCTTCCTCAGCCTGCAAAAAAACGTCAGAGTGATTGACAACTGGAGTTCAGTGACAGCACATCTGTCTTTGCTTTTCCCTGTGCTACATTTGCTGACGCTGCTGTTGCTCTAATTTGCAGCAGTTGACCTCACATCTGAAGAAGGCCTTCTTTCCCATCGGTGGCCGCTTCAGAGGACTCGGAGTACAGCAATAGGTCATTGTCAAGATGCATATTTATCCACCTTCTTTCTTCCGCAAGTCCCTGCATCTGTGCTTTTTCACGATGAGTAGCATCAACGTGTACTTCATGCTGCTCCACAAGAGGGATTGGAAGGCCCCACTGTCTTTGCCGAGAGAGGCACCACGTTGGCGGCCTCGTCTTCAATGCAGCACGCATGCGTTCATATCCAGGAGAGGAACTTGTTGCTGGCCCCACAGCAGTTGGGGCAGATTTACACTGCTCTTCCTGAGTCGGCGTGAGAGCCTGGAGTACATCCGCAGATGATCTGCTGTGCTTCTGCTGCTGCTTCGGATTGCGTCGGCAGGGCAGCCACCTGATGTGCTGCAAGTCCCGGAAGACCTCTGGTAGAAGGCCAAGCACATGGAAGTGCAGCTGGGGAGTCGCGCGCAGCAGCACAGGACACCCGCGGCGTTCGTCATGCGGGAATGGCAGCACAACCTTTTGCTGCAGAAGTAAGCGCATGCAAAACGCAAAGTACACCGTGGCCAGCTGTGACGTACACACTCAGATGCAGTTCCAGTTAGTGGAAAAAGCTGTTTTGGCATCCCCCGCCAGCATCACATCTACTTAAACAAGAAACCTACGCGCCCCTAACCACTGTGTGAGACTCTACATGCCCCTTACATTTAGCAGTAGAGATTTATTGCTGTGCAAATATTCGATAATACACTGTTCTCCATCGCTCATGGCTTCAAGACCTTTAAACGGCTCACTACCGCTGCCTCCCAAGAAGGTTCCTTGGGGTCCCACAGGGCAGAGAAGCGGAGCTCCCACAGCGACTGCTGCTGCTTCCTCTCCCAAAGCGGGGATCAAAGGCACATGCGTTTCAGTCGTGGGATCCGTTGCTTGTTGAACTAAGAGGCCGGGTCCCTGACAGGCTCGCTCACCTGAGGTTAGCACAACAAAGATACCACAGCACGCCAGGGGCAATGAGGAAACTGACTCGATATCTGTACCACGAGCCGTTCAATTCAGGATCCGTTGGTTTCCCGTTGCCTGTTCTGCAGCTGATTGCTCCCGTGAACCCTATGGAGTGCGCTGACGAGAGACTGCGTTGGCCTGCACAGTTGGTGACTGATCCCAAGAGGCTCGGTGCTGGCGAAGTTCTAACACACAAAGGCGATAATCTTCTTGGGAGTGCGCGGGGGCCACGTGAAGAATGGAGGTTCCTTTGTCATCACCAACAATGGGATCCAACAGAACGGGGCAAGTCACTCTGCTCGCAACAGGATGAGCGTACCTGACGAAGAACACCCACGCAGCAATACAGCAAAGATGTCCAAATGACAGGGTCACTAGGAAGGTCAAAGTAAATAAAATACTCCCCTGTGAAGGCCAACTATTCTGCTTAAAATCTTCATACCCAGGCAAGGCAAAAACACGACGACACGTAAGCGAAAATCAACAGGGCCCCAGTAAAGGCACTCCTTACAGTGCCCGCCAGGCACATAGACACACCTTAGACCCTGGAGACGGCTCCCCGGGAGCTTGCCTATCGGGTGCACATTCCAGGACTTCCCTGCACCCTGAAGAGCTTCTAAAAGAGGGGCTACACACTTCTCCCCAACTATCCATATTTCCTCATCTCCTTGCGATCCTTTCGGTGATGCCCTCAAGACCGCGTACTGCGTTGCAGCAGAGAGAGCAAGAGCCCTGTTTGCGGGTATTGTGAACGGCGTGGTCGTCCAGGCGACAAAGAACCAGGGGATTTCCTTTTCGATATAGAAGGGCTTGGCGTCCTCCGAGACTGGACGAGGTCCCGTCATCAACAACTTGAAGTAGAGATGGTTTCTGGATGTAGGCTTCAGCACGACCTCGCTGTCTGAAACTGTGCTCAAACTGGAAGGACTCCAATATACAGGGAAACGCGACGGTGTAACCAGGCCCTAGACAGCAGACAGATGGGACAGGGATAGGCAGACCGACGAGTTCGCAGCCAGTAGACTGGTGCCTATCGCCTTCCCCCTACAATAACCGACTTATGCAAATAATAGGCACTTGTAAGTGACTCTCTGCATGAACGTGCAGGTGTGCCTGCTTCCATTGTGCCTCTGTGCAGGAGCCTTTCTGCCGTGCGTAAGCCCTCGTGCTCAGGTAGTCGCTTAATTGGCTTCCGTGGTGGTGTTGCCAATGCCCACGCTGTTCCATAAGAGCGCAAACAGTTGAAGTTCATAAGCCTTGAAGTCACTATCCAGTGTTTTGTAGGCAGAGTCCCAGTGCGCCCATACGCCAAACCTATGTCAGTATGTGTCAGGCAGACACGCAAGCAGGCAAAAACAGATATGTGCGAGGAGAGAAACATGTAGCAAAAGCAACGTGAAGATAGCATTGGGGGGAAATAAGGGTGGTATAGATAAGCATAGTAAGGAAGAATCGTCGAGAGAGTAAGTAACCGGCACTGTAATGGTGGCGAGGCACGACGCAGAGCAGCCAGATAGTTAACTCTAAGTCCTGCTGAAAAAGCCAGCACGTGACTCACCGCTGAAATGCCTTTCTCTGAAGCGCAGCAAAATGAAGAGCAACTTGGCGAGCTCTGCTGCGCAACTCTTTGGATCCATCACCACCACTGAGGCCTGTGCAGTGGTCGCCTTTTCCTGTAATGCTGGTGCTGCTGTTGTGCTCAATGATGGTCTCACCTGTGCTCGGTACTACCTGGATAGACCCTGTTGCTTCAGCCGTATCTGCTTCTGCTGTTGATGCGGTTGCATCGTGCGTTGTGGGAGCAGCAGTATACGCTGCTGCTCGAAGCTCTATGGGCAATCCGTGACAGTCCCAGCCTGGCAGCATGTGGCAACAACGGCGCTGTAACAGTGCTGCTCTGACAGCAAAATCTTTCAAGCATTTATTAACTGCGTGGCCCATATGGGGCTCCCCGTTAGCATAGGGAGGACCGTCCAATAACAGCATGGTGCTGTCACTGCTGCTGCTACTGCCGCTCGGCGGAGTTAAAGCAAATCCAAGGGTGTCGAGAATTTCATCTGATGGACTGCGCCCTTTCTTGCTACTGCTAATAGCCATGCTGTTCTGGCCCTTAAAGTGCTGTAAGCATTTGTTCATGCACCAAATTTGTAGGAGTAGCTGGTTGTACGTGTCGTGCCGCTGCCACAACCGTTGCACCGCCAGTTCGGACTTCCATATGGGTCCACGATGGCGCAACGACGAACGTGGGAGCAAGACAGTGGAGGAAAAAGCGTGGGAGTTACTGTTGCGGCTGCTGGAGTCATTGCTGTTGCGTGCACTGCTAAGAGTGCTATCTGAATAGCTGGCTGCATCGCCAGCGCTTCTTTTGATGTTCGTCGGCCTAAGGCTGCTGGTGTTGCTTTGGTTTCCTGAATTCGGGGCAAAATGGTCTTCAATGCATGCAGAGGTCAGGAAAGACGGAAGGGCCATCCGAAGGTCACGTTGTACAATGGTGCCCCTGGTGAAGTCGCAACGCCACCTGGGGACATTTGCCCGGCAGCTGCCTGCTCCTGCAACAATCACGAGGTATTTCCCTGCATCTTGGGATAGTGGAAGGCTGGGCAACAACCTTAAAGCGTAGGCACTGAGGGGGGAAAACTGGAATAGCAGCAGCAAGAACAACACTGAGCGAAACCGCCAAAGACGCCGTTGAGGTGGAATCGCCTTGGGGTCCCCATAGTGTTGCTGCTGTGCAAGGTTTGTGCAATTAGGCCCCTCTGCTACCCACAGCGACGACGGCCTTCCCCTGAGGCCCATCTGCCGCGTCACTGCCGACAGGGCCCTCCATGTAGTGCTAAGAGATATGAGAGGGCACAAATCCTAGTGGAGATGACGCGAAAATACTATCAAAGATAAAGTATGAACGCAATGAAATTAGCTGAAAAAGTAATTGGCAAGTGTCTTAAAGATAAAATTAACAAGGCACTGTCGACTGAATGGGGGCTGCCTAGGCTCGTCTGAAAGCTGCAGTGGGGAATTTGTTCCGTACCCACAGGCATCTATTTCAGCCGTTTTTTCTTTTGTACATGGCATCCCACCTTACGAGTTTTGCTTAATTTCCAATAATATCTGTTCTTTATTATATTAACTTGAGATGGCACCCTGTGTCCACGCTAGCTTTAACAGCCCCGCTATGTTTGCTGCTTCTTTTAAATAAGCTTCACGTAAACTAAAGGAACTGGTACGGGTGATAATGATTGCGTAAAGCTACTAGGAAATGTAAAGAACGAATTTAAAACTTACTCTAAGGGCAGGGCTAAACCGTAGAGGGAATTACGAGTGAGAATGTGTGCAAGAAGTGCCGTCGATATTTTCAACGACTGTCGCGAGCTGCAGTTGCGCCAAAATGCGTGGACTACGACTTGCTTAAACACAGCAGCAACTCAATGTGCCGCACACTCCAACATAGAAGGACAAACATGGCTTCGTGGCTGTGTGTACAGATAATGTAGGCAGTTGATGATTGCTTTTGGTTGCGTGCCGGTTGTAAACTAGGATAGGGTAAGGATTCATGTGCCCATTTCATTATTACTTGCCAGCATCACACAGACCATATTGCAACTGCCCTCAGCGTTGCGCAAGCACCGCATGTCTTCGTGTGCAATTTTCAGCCCTGAAAATATCTCGGTTGACCTGTGTCCTGTTGCTGCTCAGTCGAGGCCAACAGCTGCTGTTTCTTATGCTCCTGTCGCTTCCTGTCAGTGCAGCATCGCCCGCCGCCTAAATCTAACGCGTTAGTTGCCTACCCGAGTGAAGAGCTGGTGTTGTGGGACCTGTGCAGATAACAGCTTACGCGTGTGCGAAACATGCTGAACTACACTGTTCCTTGATACTGTTGACGTTATTTGGTCGTTCAGCCTCTCCGATTCTTTTGAAGAAAGTACAAACAGCAGGGAATACTATGTTGCCTTGTTTGGATAAATCTCAAACTCCTGGCTATCAAGGGAAGATGCGCTGATGCACATATAGTTGAGAAATGCAAGACAGAGTGCGTAAACTATGCCACAGTAAAACAAATAGTTGGCACCGCCGAGCACACAGAATATGAAATTTTTGGGCCTCCTTTTTTGTGAAACAGTAAAGATTACCTCATAATTAAGCGAATCCCAACTTTAAGCTGAACGGTTCATTCCCATGCCGTCAGTAGTTCCTGGCTAAGCAAGGATGACCTGTAGACAATCCACGAGGAATAGCGTCACGGAAATGAGCTGCAGAAGCTCACGCAGTTTGTTGTTCTCTTGGCAATTTAACGTAACATTCTCGCTTTCTTTGGCATGCATGAATTGTTTAATGAGTCTTGATGATTTCTGTCTCCTCTGGTGGAGACTTCTCACCACGACGTTGCTGACCCCGGGTATGTCGATTATTCCCGCAAAGCTCTGAAAACATCAATATTAATGCTACAGTTTAATACTTCCCATGCCACTTCCCATGTGTATTTCTCCTGTATAGTTCTCCTCACATGTGATGCGAGTACGTCGTTTGTTTGTAATCGGTTTGTCTATATACCTTGGGGCTGCGTCGGTAGGCAAATATCAGGCTGTTTAGCTGGGAACGAATTCAAGAGTCTCAGGCTGATCGAGCCACGGATTTGCGAGATGAATGCAGTTCTGCAGATGCGCGTAGTGCAAGATTGTAAGAGTGGATTAACACATCAGAAGACGCAAAGGTAAGCACTTTTCCTCAGACAACTGTTGGGAGGAAAAGTGTCAATGTGTAGGGTGAAGCGACTGATGCACAGGCACGTCCTCATACATTTTCAAGCTTTTGCTATGTTCTGGCTCTCTCACCGTCTGTAGTCTAGTTGGGAGAGCGTTAGATAGGAGGTCTAAAGGACCCCGTTTCGATCCCGGGTTGACGCGTTTTCCTCCCCTCTATGCCTCTTACTAGGCTTCATTTACCCCTCAGGTACATCCTGAGCCTCGATGCGCACTTGAATTGATTTACTGCAGCGCCTGCGTCTCCGTCTTCTCAAGAACATTGATTTTCGATTATACAGCACCGTTGCCGCATCTTCCCACTCTCCCCCGCGACTTGAATGGTGATTGCCACAAAGCAATTCTCTTCCCCAAAATATTGGTTTGTGGTATACACCATTCAACATCCAGGACGATTATCATGCTTTCCTCGGGCTATGGACAGCGTCCTGACCTGCGGCTATTTCGTAGAATGGGCGAAGCAACATTCGTGCCCTGTTTATTGCTGGGCCGCCTTGAAATGCATATATGCTGCAACAGGTTAGGAGCACTTGCCTGCCGGCGCACCAAATGGTTTATGCGGAGGCAGCTTGAAGACCCTAACTCTGGGGTTTGGCAGTGCAAGTAGGGAATGTTACGTACGTTAGATTGACGCCGCACAGACAGCTCGGGTGGTGAACCTTTGAGGGGTTGAGGTCTGCCCTCTATTAATCTTCCCAGAAATCATAGGATATCTTCCCTTCTACCAGCCAAATATCGTAGCGATGAGTGCAAGGCAGTGCGTTTCCCACCTACCAAAGGGGTAACGTGGTGGTTATCGGGCGGTTGTTCCCTGAGACCCTTGTCATTCCGTCACGAGTCGCACACAACTTTTTGCGTCTTTCGTCATACATTTGCAAGCCTTAATATGTTATTCCCGGGAAGCGACAAGATTATGAAAACGACCAAAATTGTTTAACCCTTTGGTCTAGAGAGCTAGCCGTCGGATGTGGAAATACTCCATTCAGGTGAATTATCCTATCCTAATGCTGCGGCGTTCCCCAACAAATGTTCGGGCATTCACCCAGTAAAAATGGACAGCAAGGTAACAACTTGGGGTTCATCGCTCTAACCTGCGAGAATCTAGTTAACTAGACTGACGTACGTGCACGAAGCGGTGTGCATAACTCGATTGTTGAGGTCCGTCGACAGCACTGCCCGTCCTACTCTTCAGTCCCGTTCCTCTTCAGTACTATGGCAAGTTAACCGCTACACCAAGACGGGATCATTCTTGCGCAGGACGGCAGCACTACGCACTCATTTGAGGCGTCCGTGTGTGCGCTTTCCCCGTGTCTAGAGAAGTACAAAACAGACGCAGGCAAATTCAAGGTCAACGCCAAGACGCAACTTGAAAAATGCAACAGCATAGACAACTGTTGGGTGGCCCAATACATAGCAAAAACTATAGGTAAGAATATTCAGTTTAGTCGAAATGAACAAGTGTAACACGGGCATCCGATCGTACCCAAGAACCTTTGCATTTCAGTAGTGACAAAACATATAAGTTCCTTTAGTGCAACTGACATTCTCCCGAAGTCTTCAGGAACCGCCAAAAGCGTTGAGCGACTGGAGCCGACGGAGAAAAAATGGCATCCCATGTATTTTAACACACAAGGTCACAACTCAAGGTACGGACAGTCCTACATACGAGCACGCACATGTCTTTGTGCTTACGTGTACAGACACTTTAAAGGGTTGTTTGGAGTGTTTGCTTGCGTACCGTTTGCCAACTAGAAGGATGTAGTGGTTCATGCGTCCACTTCACTAGTCTTTGCCAAAAATCACAGACTTATGGTAAAGAAAAAAGAAGTTAGCGATGACTGCCCCATTAGGGGTCCTGGTGGGGAAATAGAAATACGGAATCTAAAATATCTGTCGTGTCGAACTGCTTTCAATATAATTAAAAATAAATTAACTAGTAGCCAGTAAATTCACAGACTGACGAAAGCAAATAACCCTATCATGGTTGCCTCTGCATGCGGGGAGCGGCAGCTGCTGTTGCAGCTGCACCCCGCCAACAACAGTAGCTCCCCACGCAGCATGCGTGAACCTTTCCGGTCTGCCTGTAGCGGTCGTCGAGAGGAAGCGCGAGGTCGTGTGAGTTTGTGCCTTTATATTCACTGTTTCGCTCCCTCAGATCCAACGAAAATGAGCGTTTCAGTGGACTCTCCCCTCGTCTTCAAGGGCGTCCTGCAGGGCCACACCGACTGGGTGACGGCCATCTCTACGCCCAGCTTCGAGAGCAGCACGATCATATCTTCTTCTCGAGGTCAGAATCATGCTTTAAACGGTTTTTCTTGAGGCTTTGTTCCAACATTCCCGTCTTCATCCACCTCGCATGCGGCGGGGTCTCCTCGCTGTTGCCGACGCTGGTTTGGAGCCTTGGGAATTATGTGGACTCTGTCTGCTATTCGTAGCTGTTTGTATCCTGCTGCGTGTTTTTCATGCCGCTCCATTTCTTTTGAGAGGATCGTTTTCCGCTGTACTCCCAAGTCTAGCCCGGTCATCGGTAGTCCTTCACAGCAGTTGGTGTGGGGTATGGGCCTTTTTCCCAGTATCAAGTGGCCTCTGCATGTGCCGGTAGTTCTTTCGCCTTCTTGCAGCGGTTTGCATCATTTTTCACCAACATGGATGCGTGTATGCTCCAGGATGGCGACGGGGCATGTAGCAGCGGTGAATGGCTGACGCCTGTTTTGGCGAATGTTGTGCTGGCCGAGCAAGGGTGTCAAGCATATCCTTCTCGCCAGGCTCCACTAAGGTGGAGAAACACTGGGAGGAGGCTACAGTGGCACCTACAATGCCCATTCGGCGCACCTTCACCTGTCGTTCTGTTAAGTCTTGGTTTATGGAGCGACATTCCAAAAGGTGTTTCATTCTTTTCTCTTTGTACATGGAGTGTACGGGACGTGCGGATGACACGAGATCCCAGCTCACTTGTAGACCTGCTGGTTGATGCCGCGAGAAATCTCCGAGTGGCGTCGTAGATGCTGCTCCTGAGAGTCCCTTGATTTTGTTTTAAGCCTGTCGTTTCCATCGCTAGTGTTTGCGTGTTACTTCTGGTTTGAGACATCCGTACTTTTAAGAGGGGATGATGACACGAGATCCCAGCTCACTTGTAGGCCTGACGGTCGATGCCGCGAGGAATCTCCGAGGGGCGCAAAGCCGTCTCTCCTGACATTTCCTCTTTAGTGCCTCGCATTGTAGGTAATGTATGGCATATGGCGTGATTGTGCTTTTTGGTGCGGCGAATCGTTTGCAGCAGTTTCAGTTTGCGTTGCATGCCGCAGACAAGAAGATTATCGTGTGGCATTTGAACCATTCTCCTGATACTGAAGGCGTTGGCTATGCACGACGGGCTCTCACTGGACATTCCCAGTGCGTTCAGGATGTGGTGATATCAAGTGACTCGAACTTTGCCTTGTCTGGATCCTGGGACAAGACCCTGCGTCTGTGGGACTTGAACGTTGGAGAAACCGTCCGCACCTTCCAGAAGCACACATCTGACGTCAACTCTGTCGCTTTCAGCGCAGATAACAGACAGATTGTGTCTGGCTCTCGCGACAGAACCGTCCGCCTGTGGAACACCCTCGCAGACTGCAAGTACACCATCGAGGAAGGCCAACACACCGACTGGGTTTCGTGCGTCAGATTTTCGCCGTCGCCCAAGGAGCCTCTTATCGTTTCTTGTGGCTGGGACAAGCTGGTCAAGGTTCGTCTTATTTTCATCCGCGTTGTCTGTTCCGGTGACAGCATATCCCCTCGAATGTTACGGACATCCTCATCAAGAGAGGGGCTACAGGACCACCTATATGTACTTAGCGCACCCTTAACCAATCTCGCCAAGGCCAGTTTGCAGCACAGCGAGACCTGTAATGGGCTGCTACATCTACCGCTTAGTGTCAGCGGCCCGTATGAGAAAGTCTCTAATTGCTGCGCTCATGGTGTCACTTGAGCCTCGTTCGGGTTCAGATGGACTGCAGTTGGTGATGTGATTGTCTGGCGCACGCGCGGATGTCTCGAGTGAAATTTGTCTTTTTGGCTTGGAGTGGTTATTGGTGTTTTCAGGTGTGGAGCCTGACGTCGTGCAAGCTCATAACCAATCTTGTAGGCCACACGTCGGTCCTGTACACAGTTACGGTTTCTCCTGATGGCTCGCTGTGTGCCTCCGGCGGGAAAGATGGAGTTGCCATGCTGTGGGATGTAAACGAAGGAAAGCACCTGTACTCTTTGGACGCGAGCTGCACCATCAACAGCCTCTGCTTCTCTCCTTGCAACTATTGGCTCTGTGCTGCAACGGACAAATCCGTGAAGGTGAGAATTTGCGTCGGTTCCCATATGGCATGTTTTACATCGCAAATGTGGAGGCATCCGTCAGAAGGAAGCGGCGATGAAGATATATCATTCCTCGTATTGACTGCGGCTCCTCGGAGCGAGAGAGTTCGTATGAAAACAAACGAGTTCGTGCCAGAGCCGCTAGTGTGGGTAAAGGGGTCGTGACCCCTTTGATTCCAAGTTGTCCACGAATTTTGTATATGGGGGCCAAATGTGGTATTGGCTACTCGTGTATATATATATATATAA
>NW_013566621.1:17500-21666 GCF_000499605.1 Eimeria maxima | reverse complement strand
TATATATATATATATATATAATATATATATATATATATATCCCTTTTTTATGTATATAAACAAAAGAGAAGAAAAGTGTTTATGCCTTGTTATTAATAAACAAGACAAGAAGAGTGTATATATATAGAAAAAGGAGACAGTTAACTGTCTCCTTTTTATTTATTTATTTTATTTATGTTATTTAATTAATTTATTTAATTAATTTATTTATTTATTGTGTGTATGTATATACATGTATATGTATATGTAATAATATCCTTCCTCCTCCTTCTCTCCCTTTGCTGCTGTTGCTGTTGCTGTTGCTGCTGTTGCTGCTGCTGCTGTTGCTGCTGCTGCTGTTGCTGCTGCTTGGATATCTGTATCTCCTCCTCTTAATTAAAAAAGACAGACATATATACAAATACATCTCTCTGCAGCTAATTGTCTCCTCCTGTCTCCTCCTGTCTCCTCCTGTCTCCTCCTGTCTCTTCCTTTCTTCTTCTGTCTCTTCCTTTCTCCCTCTGTCTCCTTTTATGAATAATATACAAGACAATATATATATATAAATATATACAGCAACAAACAAACAAACAAACAAACAAACAAACAAACAAACAAACAATAAATAAATAAATAAATAAATAAATAAATAAATAAATAAATAAAATAAATAAATTATATAGGTAATTTTTGGTCTCTATCTGGTAGATCTTCGAAGTCTGCAAGATAATCTTTTCTTCTTATTCTTCCCCCAGGAGGAGGAGACCTAAGTTGTTGTATTTGTTGTTGATGAGTAAGAGTAGCAATAGGTGCAGCAGCAGCATTAGCAGCAGCAGCAGCACCAGCATTAGCAGCATTAGCAGCAGCAGCAGCAGCATTAGGAGTAGATAGTCCTCCTCCTTCCCATTCAACAATTAATTGTTGTTGCTCATCCTCATCCTCATCATCACCAAAACAATCCGGAGGTACATAAGCAAATTGTACACCAGGTGCATGCTGTAGATACTGTAGATTATCTAGTATTCTTGTCTTAATTTTATATAAATGTTCTTGTGTATTAAGATTAATAATATTATTATTAGGTATTAAATGTAATAAGAAATCAGGTGCATAATAATCATAATAATCATTAAGAGGAATATAGTTACTTATTTCCTTATGCTTATCTAATACTACTGCTGTCTCGTATGCCCAACACCTAGATACATTTCTTATTGTATACCCTCCTCCTCCTAGTATTAATAATGGTATATTAAATGATTTAACGAATTGTATACAGGATGCATGCCCCTTAATAGATAAATTAAATTTACCTAATCTGTCTCCTGTTAGCGAATCAGCACCACACTGTAGTACTATTGCTCCTGGTCTATATACCTCTATACATTTAGTTATTATAGGCCTAAATAAATTAATAAAATTATCATCATCTATACCATCATTTAATGGTACATTTATACAATAATATTTACCTTTACTAGCACCTATATCTGTTATGTCTCCTGTACCAGGAAAAAAATCACCAAACTTATGAAAGGAGACAGTCATAACACGATGAGATACATAGAATGCTTCCTCTACACCATCACCATGATGTACATCTATATCTATATACATTACTCTTGCATAATATTTTAATAACTCTAGTATACCTAATACTATATCATTTATATAACAAAAACCTGATGCCTCTGATCTTTTTGCATGATGTAATCCTCCGCTCCAATTCACACATATGTCTGCTTGTTGATAATTTAATTTCTTTGCTGCATCTATTGATGCACCTATTTACATCACATACATATTTATTTATTTATTTATTTATTTATTTATTTATTTATTTATTTATATTTATTTTATTATTCTCTATTATATAAATGGTTATATGCATACTTTATTCATTATATTTATTTATTTATTTATAACTTCATACACCCTAATAAACCCTCATAAAACCCTCATAAAACCCTAATAAAACCCTCATAAAACCCTCATAAACCCTAATATAAACCCTAATATAAACCCTAATATAAACCCTAATATAAACCCTAATATAAACCCTAATATAAACCCTTACCAGCACAAGCTTGTTGGAAAGTAAATAGACCATCAAATACAGGACAATCAGTAGCCTCGCCAACATTAAAACTTTTTAATTGTAAGGCAAAATCTTTATAATTATCAGGAGATACAGCAGATAAAAAATTTATATATTCTTGTGAATGAAATAAACATAGCTCTGGCTCTATTGATTTATGGGGACGATATACTTCCTGCATAAATAAATATATTTATTTATTTATTTATTTATTTATTTATTCTATTTATTTATTCTATTTATTTTATTTATTTATTTATATATACTTTTTTTGTGACAAAAAATTATTATTTATATACTTATATACCACAAACCCTAAACCCTAAACCCTAAACACTAAATATTTATTCATTAGGGTTATCTATCTATTCTGTCTCTTCTTATTTATCTGTCTCTTCTTTCTCCTTTTATTTGTCTCCTTTTATCTATTTCTGTTTACTATAACTATATGTAAGAGACAGATAAAAGGAGACACAAATAATACTACTAACTCTAAACCCTAAACCCTAAACCCTAAACCCTAAACCCTAGAAATCTATAATGCAGTGTATATATATACAAAACCACAAAAGAAAAAGAAACAAATATGTACATACAGGAAACAATAAACCCTAATAAACCCTAGTAAACCCTCGTAAACCCTAATAAACCCTATTCAGCCATCATAAACCCTCATCACTCCCAGTAAACCCTCATAAACCCTCCTAAACCCTAATCCCTCCTCCTAAACCCTCGTAAACCCTCGTAAACCCTAATCTTACCATATGTTTATATAGATCATAAGAAAGGACAAGCGCATGCGCCATGCGTATCCTTTGGGGCTTCATAGGATGACCAGGACCATAGTAAAAAGATCCTATATCTGGGTCATAAAAGTATGCAACCCTTTTCCTTACTCCTACAAGAGACATTTTTATAAGGGTTTAGGGTTTATCTAGGGTTTATAAGGGTTTAGGGTTTAGGGTTTAGGGTTTAGCTAGGGTTTATAAGGGTTTGGCAGGAAAAAAAGAATAGAAGGAAGGAAAGAAGAAGAAATAATAATATTTATTTATTATGTTAAAAAAAATATTTATTAGAAAAATATACTCCTGTTGTTGCTGCTGCTGTTGCTGTTGCTGCTGCTGCTGCTGTTGCTGTTGCTGCTGCTGCTGCTGTTGCTGTTGGTGTTAAGGAGGGCGCGACGACGATCCTCTTAACCAAAGACAAAGGAGGCAGCAGCAGCAAAGGGAGAAGAACAACTTGTATATATTTAGCACTAAATACAATAAGTATGCAATTGCTGCTGCAGCTGCTGCTACTGTTGCTGCTGCTGCTGCTGTTGTTGTAGTTGTGTTGTTGCTGTTGTTGTGCTGCTGCTGCGGCGGCGGCGATAAAGAGGAGGCTCTGCCACTCGTCCGCAGCAGCAGCAGCAGCAGCACCAAAAACTGCTGCTGTTGCTGTTGCTGCTGCTGCTGCTGAGATCGCTTCTGCTGCTGCAGAAGCGAAGCAACCGCCTCTCTGTAAGGAGAGGAAGCAGCAGCAGCAGCAGCAGCAAAGTTCTTATAAGAGGGGGGTTTGCTGCAGTAAGGAGACAGTTAATAACAACTATTAAGACCTGTCTCCAACAATAAAAGGAATTAAATACACTTAATTAAAGGGAGAAATCAAAAAAGAAGGGAATGATGAACAAGAAGTAGCAGCAGCGGCTGCTGCTGCTGCTGCTACCCAGCAGCAGCTGCAGCAGCAGCAACAACAGGGCCCCAGAGGCAGCAAATATACCCTATAGGACCTCTATCGATGTATTTTTCTCTATTTTTTATTAATATTTTATATTATTTATTATTTATTTAATTTATTTTATTCATTTTATGCAAAATAACCACCATTTATACCCGTTTCCTCCTTCCTTGTACCTCCCCCCGTCAGGTGTACGTACACCTCTCAAGCCATCGGCAGCACTAACCTAGTTAGTTTGTTGCATCTCTCCTCTTTATTGCCAATTATTTAATTCTTTTTATTTATTTTTTAATTTATTTTATTTATATTATGTCATATATGTTAAACTTTAACTCTAAACCCTAAACCCTAAACCCTAAACCCTAATTTTATA
>NW_013566621.1:0-12500 GCF_000499605.1 Eimeria maxima | reverse complement strand
CCTAACTGTCTCCTTATACAATTAACTGTCCCCTTTTATCTATAACTGTCTCCTGTCTCCTTTTGTACCCCTAATTGTCTCCTTTTGTACCCCTAACTGTCTCCTTATACAATTAACTGTCTCCTCTTATTTTATGTATAAATGTCTCCTTATACAAATAAGTGTCTCCATATACAATTAAGTGTCTCCTTTTATGTATAACTGTCTCCTTTTACCTATAACTGTCTCCTTTTATCTATAACTGTCTCCTTATACAGTTAAGTGTCTCCTTATACAATTAAGTGTCTCCTTTTATCTATAACTGTCTCCTTTTATCTATAACTGTCTCCTTATACAGTTAAGTGTCTCCTTATACAATTAACTGTCTCCTTTTATCTATAACTGTCTCCTTTTATCTATAACTGTCTCCTTATACAATTAAGTGTCTCCTTATATAAGAAAAGTGTCTCCTTTTATATATAAGTGTCTCCTTATATAAGAAAAGTGTCTCCTTGTCTCCTTACAAAGTATAAACTATCCTTATAGGCAACAATGTCACTAGCCTCGAACTTATTAAGTGTCTCCTTTCTAAATAAAGAAGAAGCAGACGCCTCAAAAGATAATTTTAATGTCTTGTTACGGTAGTCTGCATGCAAAAAAAAAAAAAGCCCCAAAATTGCATGCATGCATGCATGCATGCATGCATGCATGCATATATATATGTATATATTTATATATACATATATATTATTTATATGTATGTATATATACATTATGTATACGTATACTATATATATGTATATGCAGTATATATGTATGTATACAAATATAAATAAATAAATAAATTAACAAATAAATAAATAAATAAATAAATAAATTAATTAATTAATATAAACATATACAAATAAATTAAATAACTGTGTGTACACCCTAATATACACATTCATGGCGGTGCTCACACATATATCCATATAAAACCCTAAACCCTAAACCCTAAACCCTAAACCCTAAACCCTAAACCCTAACCTTTTTTGCATATATCATCATCAAGATCGCTTAGACTAGCAGCAATATTTTGGGGCTTTTTTATTGCATGCAGCAGCAAAAAGCAAAAAGCAACAATAAGAAGAAATAAAAGAATAAAACGTCTTATAGGGGATTGTTTAAATTGTTGCTGTAATGCTGCTGCTGCTGTTGCTGCTGCTGCTGCTGCTGTTGCTGCTGCACCACGAGGACGTGCCCATACACCCCGACTACTGTCTCCATAGGATATATTGAATGATGATATATGCTGCTGCTGCTGCTGGTGCTGCTGCTGGTGCTGCTGCGCTTGCTGCTGCTGCTGCTGCTGCTCATAGGAAAGTGGTGGGGGACTGACGAGGTAATCACGGGCATCTGATGGCCCTAGCAAGGGAGCTGCTGCTGCTGCCGACGGCCGCTTCTGCTGCTGCTGCTGCTGCTGCTGCTGCTGCTGCAGTTGCTGCAGCTCTAGTTGCTGCTGCAGCGTCTGCAGCACCACAGGACGAGGCTCGTTGCCCGTGTCATGTATATAATAGGTTGAGTCCATTGTATTTAGGGTTTATGTGTGTGTGTGCGTGTGTGTGTGTATTAGGGTTTAGGGTTTAGGGTTTAGGGTTTAGGTGTGCAAAGGAGGGGAAATAAGTTGTTCCATGTGTTATAAGAGTTTGACAGTGTGTTTTTGTATAAAAGAGCAGCAGCAGCTGCTGCTGCTGTTGCATGTGTTGCTGTTGCTGCTGTTGCTGCTGCTGCTGCTGCAGTGGTTGCTGCTGTGGGGCTCTATGGAGCGGCAGTGGTTAGGAGGAGGGGGAAAGAGAGCAGCAATTGCTGTTTATGCTCTTTTTTTATGTATATTTAATTAAAATTTATTTATAAATAAATAAATAAATATAATTAATATAATAAAGAAGAAAAAAGAAGAAAAAGCAGCAACAAATGTTCCCTACTTTCCTTCCTTCTCTCTCTCCTCCCTTTTTCCTGCTGCTGCTGCTGCTGCTGATGGTTTACTTGCAAAGCAGCAGCAAGTTACATAATTAAATAAATAAATTGTTAATATTTAGTGAATAATATGTTTTTTTGTTTATTTTTTAATTTATTTTATTATATATTTATATTTATTTATTTATTTATTCCCTTTTTTCCCCCCTCTTGCACCGCCGCCGCCGCTGTCAGCGGTTCCCGTCGCGGTCGCAGATCAAGCCGTTGGTTTCGGGTGTATATGCAGCTCGGGTGTATGCATAAAAGGTATTTTTTTTTCTTATTTTTCTTTAGTTTTTTCCTTTAAATAGGTCTTTTTGTCCCTTTTTTCATTAGATTTTATTCATTTTATCGCATTTATTATAGAGTTTCTTACAATTAACAATACTATACATATATACATATACATATATACATATATATACGTATATATATACACGTCGCTCCCTCTCCTTCTTTATTGATTATTCTTCTTTGTAGCCGAAAATAAACCCTAATTAAAGGTTTTTTTCCCCCTTTTCCTTATTTTTCTTCCTTTCCCCCCTTTTTCTTCCTTTTCTTCTTTTTTTCCTTAATAAACATGTGTTTATTATCCCTTCGTGCAAGGACAACAAGAAGAGTGGGGCCCCCTAGGGCTCCCCCTAGTCGTATTGGGGGCCCCCTAGGTACCCTAATTAATTTATTAAATAGGGAACAATTAACAATAATTATATCCTTAGAGCCTATATTAAGATTATTTAATTATCCTCCTCTTATTTCTTTCCTTATTTCTCCCCCTAATGCTCCTTTTCTCTTACATATTCATGTCTTTGGTCTTATACCCTCAACAGATACAACTGTTGTTGCCCTTGCCTTCCCTCCTACGGACCCTGAGCAGCAGCAGCAGCAGCAGCTGCTGCAACAGCGTCTCCTGCAGCATCAGCAGCAGCGGCGAAGGCTTCCTCATCCTGTACACCCTTCCTTAAGGGGGGCACAACTAGGAGGGGCCCCCCAACCCATTCTAAGTATACAGCAAGGGGCCCCCGCAGGTACCCATGTTATAGACACCTCAAGGGGGGTACCTATGAGGGTAGCCTCGGGGGGCCCCTGGGTACCTACAAGACGGGGTACTACTGCGGGGCCCCCCGGTGGGCCCACTGGACCTATGAGGGCTCAAGGAGCTATGAGACTCCATGGGCCCCAGGGGCCCCAGAGGCCTCAGGGGGCTCAGGGGCCCCGGGGGCCCTTCCCATACAGTACCCAGGGGGCCCCTAGTAGGGGAAGAAGGGTATATGATGAGAGACATGGGGGCCTAACTATGCAGGAGAGAATAGAACATTATGTACAAATAGATCCTAATATATTAGCCTTATTGTGTAGTCGTTATAGATAAGGGAGGGAAAAGGAGAAAAGGAAGAAAAGTATTTATATATATAGTCCTTTATTTGTTTGCCATAAGGGGCCCTCGGGGGCCCTCGGGGGCCCTCAGAGGCCCTCAGGGGCCCCTAGGGGGGCCCCCCTTGTATAGATTACCCTAAGGGCCCCTTCATGAGCATTTTCTTTTTGTTTATTTGTTTGTTTATTTGTATTTGTTGTTGGCAGGAAGAAAAAGCCCCAAAAATTATATAGTTGTTGTCTTGCATGCAAAATAATATTTGCTGTTGCTGCTGCTGCTGCTGATGTGGTTGTTGTTGTCTTGTTAGGAGCAGCAGCAGCAGCAGCAGCAGCAGCAGCAGGAGTAATTATTGTATAGATCCTTCCTCCTTGTTATACAAGGGGGGAAAAGTGTTTATTTAACATCTTTTTCCTTTTTTATTCAGGTGTCCTTGGTATAAATCTATTTTAGGGTTTAGGGTTTAGGGTTTAGGGTTTAGGGTTTGGGGTTTAGAGCCCTTATACAAAATAATATATTTATTATATATATATAATAATATATATAAATAATAATATTTATAAATAAATACATAAAAATATAAATAATAATAATTATTATTTATATATATTTATGTATTATTTATATAATATTTATTTATTTATATATTTATTTATTTATTTATATAATTAATATAAGACAATTAATACTTTTTATATAATAAATTCTTTTTTTTTGTTTTTTCTTATTATTATATATAATAAATATATATAATAATATATTTATTTATTTATTTATTTATTTATTTACTTATTTATTTTATTTATTTATTTATTTATTTTGCGTTTTTTCTTTATTATTTATATACATAATATACATACACCGTATGTATATATGTATAAATAAATAAATAAATAAATAAATAAATAAATAAATAAATAAATAAATAAATAAATATAGATATATATGTATACAATCATATATAAATATAAGCATATATGTATATATGTATTTACATATATATACAATAAACGGCAAGTTATTTTCAATGCTGCAGCAGCAGAAGCAGCAGCAGCAGCAGAAGCAGCAGCAGCAGCAAAATTCCATCCAGCCCCAACGCATGCTTTATTTAGTTATACATAACAATTTATTTTTTATTTTTATTTCTTTTTCTTTATTCATATACACATAGGAGGGAATGAGACAACTGCAGCAGTAGCAGCAGCAGCAGCAGCTGCTGCTGCTGCTGCTGCTGCTGCTGTTGCTTCTGCTGCAGTCCGGTATCGGCAGCGGTGAGCTGCTGGTGTGTCTTAGATAGGGGGAGGAATAAAAGGAGAAAAAAAGGGAAAAAAGGAATTAAATAATAAATAATTAAATATTTTATTAATTAAATATAAATAAATTATAAATAAATAAATAAATAAATAAAAACAGGGAATAAGAAGGAGGCCCTTATAAGGGTTTCTTCTTAGTGGTCCGGTCTGCTGCTGCTGCTGCCGCTGCTGCTGTTGCTGCGGCTGCGGCTGCGGCTGCGGCGGCTGTGGCTGTTCCTTTTTCTTCCTTCTTCTCCTTCTTTTTCTCTGTTTTTTTAATTAAACTAAATATATTTATTTAATTTAATTAATTTTATTCTTTTTTATATAAGTAATAAAAAATAAATGTCTCTATACACCCTGTCTTATAGCAGCAACAGCAGCAGCAGCAGCAGCAGTACGCTCGAGCCCCGTGGTCCTCGGTCTCTCCTTCATCATTAGCTGCCTATACACTGCAGAGCTGCCTATACACCCCAGAGTGTATATAAGACATAATAAAAGCTCATCATACACCCCAATATATTAATTAATTAATTACTTATTTTGCTGCTGCTGCTGCTTACGGTGGACAAGGAGACACCGCACACAGCTGCAGCAGACAGTGAGGCCCGACCTTCCATCGTGTCGGCGGCGGCAGCAACAGCAGCAGAAGCAGCAGAAGCAGCAGCAACTACAGCAGCAGCAGCAGCAGCAATAGAGGAAGACAGACCCATGTAGGTCATTAGCTGCAATGCAGTGTCTCCCTTATGAGGCCCCCAGTGCCCATGACCGCAAGACTGGGGGCCCCCTTCCTCCTGTCTCTCCCTCTTATCTAACTCCTTTTGCCTCTTCTCCTGCTGCTGCAGCAGCAGCAGCAGCAGCACCTGAAGCAGCAGCAATAAATGGAGAGGAGACAGGAGACACCTTGATGTATAAGTGGGGCCCTTACGCCCACCATGCAGCTTACGCCATTCGAGGGCCCCCTCAGGGGCCCCCCCCGTTCCCTGAGGGCCCCCATCAGTACTCTGGAGGGTACCCCCAGTACCATGAGGGGCCCCTCCAGTACCCTGCAGGGCTCTCCCAGTACTATGAGGGGCCTCCTCAGTACCTTGATGCAAAGGGGGGCCCCCAGTACCCTCGGGGCCCCTATAGTGATGCCCTAGGGATGGTGTCTCCTCCAAGGGCCCCCTCCCCAGGTGTCTCCTCATTGGGCCCCTTTGTGTCTCCTGCAGCAGAAGATTTTTGTACCCTAAAAGAAGGAAAAGGAGACAGTAAAAGAATAAAAGAAACAGGGGACAGAGGGGCCCCTGCAGCAGGGGCCCCTCTGGCCCCTGCAGCAGGGGGCCCACCTGCCTATACACCCCACCTCTTCTTTAGAAATGACAGCAAATGTGCTGTACCCAGCAACATCAGAAGGAGAAAAGGAAAAGGGTAAGCTGCTGCCGTTGCTGCTGCTACTGCTGCTACTGCTGCTGCTGCTGCTGCTGCTGCTGCTGCTCGCACTACCGTCGCCACTGCAAAGCGTGCTGCTGCAGTTCCTGCTGCTGCTGCTGCTGCTGCTGCTGCTGAGGTCCATCATTTTGCTCCATTTGTTTGTTTGTGTTTATTAGATTGGTTACTTCTGTCTCCTATCTAAAGGAGGTACGAATTATCCGTCGCATAGCTGCTGCTGCTGCAGCTGCTGCTCCTGCTGCTGCTAGTTCTGCTGCTCCTGCTGCTGCAGCTGCTGCTCCGCGCAGGCACCGCCGCAGCAGCAGCAAGAGGAGGGTATCTGGTCTTAAGGGCTTAACACAGTTTGCTGCAGCAGCAGCAGGAGGGTCCCCTGTTAGCCTAGAAGGGGTGAGGTGTGCAGCAGCAGCAGCACCTGGTGGTGCAGCAGCTGCTGCAGAAGAAGCCCCAGCAGGAGCAGCAGAAGGGGGGGGAGCAGCAGCAGAAGGGAGACAGGGAGACAGGACAAGGAGGAGACAAGGAAGGAAGCAGAGAGAGGAGACACAAAAAGGAGACAGTAGGAGACAATCGGAGACACTTTGGGCCCCTATACCTTCCTTGCTGCGTATTATAGCAAGAAGGACCCCTTTCTTATCTATACTAAATAAGCAGCAGCAGCAGCAAGAGCAGCAAGAGCAGCAGCAGCAAGAGCAGCAGCAGCAAGAGCAGCAGCAGCAGCAGGAATCACAACAAGAGAGCAAGGAGTCGCAGCAGCAACGCAGCACTACAAGTGCTACAAACTTCTTCGGGAGTCCAAGTACTACCAACAGCAGCAGCAGCAGCAGCAGCAGCAGCAGCAGGGTAGAGGAAACACGGCAGCGAGAGTTTCTGCTGCATGCATCCTTGGATGACAGAAGCAGGAGACAAGGAGGGAGGAGACACCAAGAAGGAGACACTTCTAGGTGTCTGTCTCCTTTAGTGTCTCCTCCTCGATGTCTCCGCAGTAATACTGCACAGATCCTCTATACCCCTGCAGCAGCAGCAGCAACAACAACAGCAGCAGCAACGACAACAACAGCAACAGCAACAGCAGCAGTAACAGCAACAGCAACAGCAACAACAACAACAGAGACTTCGGGTGTATGCGCAGCTCGCACCACCCGCAGCTTTACTGCAACACTGTGTATCCGCAGAAGCAGCTCTAGGGTGCTGCCGGCAGCAGCAGCGACAGCAGCAGCAACAGCAGCAAACGGGCTAGAAGCAGCAGCAGCAGCAGATCCGCAAGACAGAGCATGGGTTGTCTCTGAGTATTGGCGGGAGTCAACAGCAACACAGATACACCTAACCAGCAGCAGCCAGCAGCAATCTGCTGCTGCTGCTGCAGCAACAGCAGCAGCAGCTACTGCTGCTGCTACTGGCAGCTCACTCTCTTGGGAGAAGAGACAACAAAGCAGCAGGAGGAAGGGAGACGGCTGCTGCAGCAGGAGAAGCTCTACGCCAGGACTGCATGTCTCTGCTGCTGCTGCTGCTGCTGCTCGTCCCCTTGTTGGTGCACCAGCAGCAGGTTATGCTGCCGAGAAGACGAGTTCAGATCTTCCCGTTGCTGCTGCAATGTCTCCTCCTGCTGCTGTTGCTGCTGCTGCTGCTGCTGCTACACTGTCTTCTCCTACTAGTAGCGGATCCCCTCGCGCAGCAGCACGAGAAGTGCCTCTCCTTAAACAGCAGCAATCAGCAGCAGCAGCAACAGATCCAACGACAGTAGCTGCAGCAGCACCAACAGGAGCAACTGACACGACAAAACGTGCAGCAACAGAAGAAGCAGCAAGAGCAGCAGCAGCAGCAACAGCAACAGCAACAGCAGCAGACAGACGAGGGACAGCACAGGCGCTGCGGCTCATCGCCGCTTTCAGAGCGAAGATTTTTGGTGTCTCGGAAGGCAGCAGATGGGCCATGCAGCAGCAGCAACAGCAGCAGCAGCAGCAGCAGCAGCAGGAGCAACAGCAGCAGCAACAAGAGCAGCAGCAACCACAAGAGCAACAACAACAAGAATGCTGCAACGAGGGAGCAGATGCTATGGTTAGCAGCACCAGAAGCAGCAGCAATAACGGTAGCACCAGCGACAGCAGGCGAGAGCAGCAGCTGCAGCGGAAACAGCAGCAGCAGCAACAACAACAACAACGGCGGCAGCAGCAGCAGCAGCAAAAGATTGCCCCTCTATCTGCTGTTCTGAAGTTAAAGCCAAGGCGGTGCTGCGCCCTCACCACAGGCAACACGCCAACAGCGCAGCAGCAGCAGCAGCAGCAACAACAACTGCAGCAGCAGCAGCAGCAGGAATCACAAGAGCAGCAGCAGCAGCAGCAGCAGGAATCACATGAGCAGCAGCAACAGCAGCAGGAATCACAAGAGCAGCAGCAGAAGCCAGATGAACTCGTTCGGTCGCCAGCAGATGCATGCAGAGGAAGACGGCTTCTGAAAGCCCCACAAGAGGCACCCATCGCTGCTGCAGCAGAAGCAGAGACGGCAGCAGCAGCAGCAACAGCAGCAAAAGTTGCTGCAGTGTCTCAAGAGGCCGGACATATCTCCCTGTCCTCCACTACTAAATTTAGCTGCTTCCTCAGAGACATCAACACTGCTGCTGCCTCTGCTGCTTCTGCTGCTTCTGCTGCTGCTGCTTCCCTGCTGACGGTGTCTTGCCAGCAGCAGCAGCAGCAGCAGCAACAGCAGCAGCAGCAGCAGCAGTTGGAAAACCAGCAGAGGCAGCAGGTGCAGCAAAGGAGCAGCAGCAGCAGCAAGAGCTCCATTCCCTCAGGTGTTCTTACGATTGAAGCACAGAAACAATACAAAGAAATTCAGGCAGCAGCAGCAGAAGCAGCAACTGCAGCAGCAGCAGCAGCAGATGCTGAAGCAGCAACAGCAGAAGCAGCAGTATCTGAAGCAACCGCAAAAGCAGCAGCAAGAAGGCTCGATAAAGGTGCAGCAGCACGAGCAGCGGATGAAGCAGCAGCAGCAGCAGCAGCAGCAGCAGCATCCACAATCGCACTGCCTACTTGGGGTAGCAGCGAGAACAGCAGCAACAGCAGCAACAGCAGCAGCAGCAGCAGCAGCAGCAGCATCCGTCAGAAAGTACAGCAACCCCACCCTTTTGCTGCTACCCTAAGGGAGGGGCCCCTCCCTAAGGGTACCACTGGGGCCTCGGAGGGGACAACCTGTCTCTATAGAGCAGCAACAAAGAGGAAAATTAATCTGCTGCTGCGCTACCATCAGCTGCAGCAGCAGAAGAAAAAACAGCAGCAGCAGCAGCAGATTCTGCCGCTGCAGCAAGCAGCAACGGGAGCAGCAGCAGCACGTCGAGCAGCAGCCAGCAATTCAATCGGCTACAGCAAATGGGCAGCAAGCCGCAGGCGGAGAGCGGATAAGGAGGGCAGCAGCAGCAGCAGCAGCAGCAGCAGTACAACCACCAAATCCTCAGCAGCAGCAGCAGCAGCCAGCATGCAAACAGCATTCCTCCATCAGAGGAAGCCTTCTTCCAGTGTACTAGAAGAGCAGCAGCAGCAACAACAACAGCAGCAGCAGCAACAACAGCAGCAGCAGCAGCAGCAGCAGCAGCAGCAGCAGCAGCAGACAGGATATGGCCGCCTTAGGAGGAGAGGCGCAGATCTGCAGCACTCTCTTAGGCTGTATATGCATGCAGCAATTCGTCAGCAGCGGCTGCAGCAGCTGCGGCAGCAGGTATAGGAGAAAGATACACACACACACACCCTCTGCTGCTATTGCTGCTGCTGCTGCTGCTGTTGCTGCTGCTGCTGCTACTGCTGCTGCAACGATTAATGAGTTGCTGTTTGTCTGTGTTGCTGCTGCAGAGGGAAAGAGAAGAAGCAGAACAACTGCAGCGCGAGGCATTCGAGCTCAGACCTAAACCTGTACCAAGGTAAGACTAATAACACAACATACAGCAGCAGCAGCAGCAGCAGCAGGAGCTGGTGCTGCTGCTGCTGCTGCTGCTGCTCGTTTTGTTGCTTTTCATGCTGTTGCTGTCCCTGCTACTTCCGCTATATACTTGTTTGTTTGCTCCTGCTGCTGCTTCTGCTGTTGCTGCATGCAGGCACACATACAAGCGGCTTTGCCCTCAAGGTACCCAAGGGGCCCCCTGTCTCTATCGGTCTTGTTGTGGGAGCCACAGGGGCCCCCAAAGCCTTTCTCAGGGGCCGCCGGCTGCCCAGGGGCCCCAGGGGCCTCTTTCTTCCTTGCATGCATCTACTGAAGTGTCTATACACTTGGCTGCTGCTGCGCAGCAGCAGCAAACTTGGGAAGAAGTACCAAGGAATGGGGAGTACGTACACCTGCAGCAGCAGCAGAAGCAGCAGCAACTGCGGCAACAATTGCAGCAGCAACTGCAGCAGAAGCAGGGGAAAAAGCAGGAATTAAAGGCTCTGCTGCTGCAGCTGTTGGCAGAGGAAGCAGATGACCTGCAGCAGCTGCAGCAACAGCAGCAGCAACCGAGGCGCAGCAAGCATCAAGTCACAGATATTGCAGCACCGGCTGCAGCAGCAAAAGCAGCAACAGCAGCAGCAGCAGAATTGCAGCAGCAGGCAGTTTATCGCGAGCTCAACGAGCTCCCTGCTGCGTCACGTATAAGACAGCAGCAACTGCTGCTGCGGCAACAGCAGCGGCTGCAGCTGCAGCAACAAGACCTGCTGCAGCAGATGCAGCAGCAGCACCGTATGTTGAATAAAGAAGACCTGTACACCTCAGCAGCAAATGGCTGCATGCGTGGCTTCCCACAGCAGCAGCACCAGCTGCTGCAGCTTGGGGCAGCTGCACATGCTCCTGCTGATGCTGCTGCTGTTGCTGCTGCACCTGCTGCTGCTGCTGCTGCTGCTGATTGGGGGGTGTCAGTAGATCGGTGGTCTATGCCGTGTATAAAAGGGACTCCTGTTAAGGCAGCCTCTAGGGCCTCTGTAAGGAGAGAAGCATCTGCGGTGTCTCCTCAGCTGCAGCAGCTGCAGCAGCAGCAGCAGCTAAGACAGTACGGCTCTGCTGCACCCAGGAAACAGCTGCTGCGTTCAACAACAGCAACAGCAGCAACAGCAGCAGCTGTAAGGAAGACCACGACTGTTACGCATGCTGCTGCTTATGCCCACAGCTCTGCAGCAACAACAGCAGCAGCAACGGAGGATTCCTTTGCTGCTATTGCTGCTGCTGCTGCTGCTGTTGCTGCTGCTCCGCCACCAACCCACCGGAGCTTCGGAGGTTCTGTAACGTCTACTACACGCAGCACAACACCAACAGCAGCAGCAGCAGCAACGCCAACATCTGCAGCAGCAGCAGCAGCAGCAGCAGCAGAAGCAAGCGGTAGATCGTTGACCCCCTGTAGACCTAAAAGAGCAACACCTTTTGTTTGCGGCAGCACACGCAGCAGCCACAACATTTTGCTGCAGCAATCAGCAGCAGCAGCAGCAGCAAGACTTGCTGCAGCGGCCAGCAGCAGCAGACAATCAAGGAGATCTCATAGCACAGGATCCCTGCTGCCAAAGGCGTCAACAGCAGACATGCAGCAACAGCAGCAGCAGCAGCAGCAGCAGCAGCAGCAGCAGCAGCAACAGAAGCAGCAGCAAAGGGGACGCAGCGCAGCAGCACGTTATACAAAACAACCTCAGCAGCCGATTAAGCGCAGCCAAGGGGGCCCCGTACGCATGCAGCAGCAGTTGCAGCTGCAGCAGTTGCAGCTGCAGCAGTTGCAGCAGCAGCTGTTGCAGCAACAGGAGGAGCAAGCAGCAGCAACAGCAGCAGCAGAAAGTTTGCTGCTATCTGTAGAGGCTGCATCTGTAGAGGCAGAAGCAGAGGCAGCAGCAGCAGAAGCAGCAGCAGCAGCAGCAGCAGCAGCAGAACTACAATCAGCACAAAGAAGAGCAGCAATGGAGTTATTGTCTCTTTGTGTCTCCTCCTCATCTAAGGAGACAGAAAGGAGACACAATAATAATAAAAAGGAGACACTTGTCTCCCCCCTAGATAATAAGCATACAAGACACAAACAGCAGCAGCAGCAGCAGCAGCAGCAGCAGCAGCAGATGAGTATACACTCAAGACTGCATACAACAGCAAGTTCTTGTGATTTGCTGCTAGAAGGAGACAAAGATACACCAAAATTAAGGAGACACTTATTAATAGATAATCAGGACCTATGGGCAGCAGAATATTTATAATCTCCTCCTCCTGCTGCTGCTGCTGCTGCTGATGCTGCTGATGCTGCATCTACAGTAACAACAGCAGCAGCAGCAGCAGCAGCAGCAGAGACAGGCAGCGGAGGACTGTTTATTTACTATTTTTTCTGTTTTTTTGTTTCTTTTTCCTATTAAATACCTATAATATAGATAAATAAAATATTATTTATTTTATTTATTTATTTATTTATTTATTTATTTATTTATTTAAAATAAATAAATAAATAAATAAAT
>NW_013566620.1:7500-12500 GCF_000499605.1 Eimeria maxima | reverse complement strand
CTTCATGTGGGCATTAGCAGCAACGTTGGTTGCTACTGGTGCTGCTGCCACATTAGCAGCAACGTTTACTGTGTTTGCTGCAGCAGGAGCACCATTAACAGCAGCAGCAGCAGAAGCAGCAGCAGCAGCAGATGCGGGTGCTGCCATTGCTGGTGCTTCTGCTTCTGCTTTTGTCGCTCCTGCTGCTGCTGCTGCAGGTTCATGCTGTTGCTGCTGCTGCTGCTGCTGCTCTGCTGCTGCAGCTTCCTCCATGAAGCTCTCCTCTACACCAGTAGTAATTGGGTTGCCTCCTAGGTCTGCTGCTGCTGCTGCTGCTGCTGCTCCTGATGGCAGCGGCAGTGAATGCGCTTCTGGCAGCTGCAGCTCTATGGGGGCCTCCAGGTACCTATAACAAACCCGCAGCAGCAGCAGCAGCAGCAGCAGCAGCAGATATACAGACAGCAGCAGCAATGGTGGCAGGAGCAGCTACAACAGCCGTAGCAACAACAGCAGGTACAAAAGCAGCAGCAGCAGCATAAGCAGCGGCACGTAAAACGGCAGCAGCAGCAGCAGCAGCAGCAGTAGCAGCGGCAGCAGCAGCAGCAGCAGACCTGCTGCGGGCATTGAGTCGTCTGATTTGCTGCTGCTCTTTCTGATGTGCTGCTAGCGCATCATAAAGAACACCAAATGTCTGAGATAAACTCTCTTGTGCTGCCTGCAGCAGCAGCAGCAGCAGCAGCAACAGCAGCAGCAGAAGCACCAGCACAATCATTTACCCAGTTCCATGCTGGCGTTCTTCTAGGGTTTAGGCCCTATTAGTGTTTATTAGTGTTTACTAGGCTTTATTAGTGTTTATTACGGTTTATTAGTGTCTATTAGTGTATATTAGGGTTTATTAGGGTTTACGAGGGTTTACGAGGGTTTAGGGTTTAGGGTTTAGGGTTTACATCAATAATAAGTTGTAGATATTGTGGAGGAATTGGAGGCCCAGATATCTTCTGTAAAAAATGAATCTCTCCTTCCTCATTTAAGCATACCACTACCTGCAGCAGCAGCAGCAGCAGCAACAGCAGCAGCAGCAGCAGCAACAGCAACAGCAGCAGCAGGGGAAACAGACGCAGGATGAGGTGAAACAGCAGCAGCAGCAGCAGTTGGGACGAATATGACGAATGCAGATTCAACAGCAGCAGCAGCAACTGCAACAGCAGCAACGGCAAGCACAGCAGCAGGAGCAGCAGGAGCAGCAGCAGCAGCAGCAGCTGCTGCTGCTGCTGCAGTAGCTTGTCTGTCTTACTTTGCCTGGTAGTATGGCCTCTTCTATTCCGTTAGGATCAGCAACGAAGCAAAATTGTTGCTGCTGCTGCTCCTGCTGCTGCTGCTGCTGCAGTTGCTGCTTAGTTGCATCATCTATATCTGCATCTGCTGCTGCATCATCATCTGCTGCTGTTGCTGCTGCTGCTGCTTCGTTAACAGCATAAGCAAAGGAGAAGGCAAGAGGTTTATAAAGTAGACAAAGAGGAACATAATCCATCTGCTGCTGCTGCTGCTGTTGCTGCTGCTGCTGCTGCTGCTGCTGCAGCAGCGGGAAATCTAGTGCTGCTGCCTCCACCTTAGGAAGCTTAAATGTTAATAAAGAAGACAAGAGAGCAGCAGCAGCAGCATCTAATGCATTACCATCAAGAGTAAGAACAGTAAGGGAAGCAGATAGACACCATGCCTATAAATAAATAAATAAATATATAAATAAATAAATAAAATAATTAATTATTATTATTACTATTTTATTTATTATCTATTTATTAGTATATTTATTATTTAAAATTAAAAAATAAAAATTAGGGTTTAGGGTTTAGGGTTTAGGGTTTAGGGTTTAGGGTTTAGGGTTTACCCATGCTGCAGCAGAAATAGCTAGGGCTTCTGGTGATATAACAGAACCAAATTTGAGGATTTTTTTTAATTCAATTTCTAGTTGTCTTTCTTGTTGTTTAATTTGCTGCTGCTGCTGCTGCTGCTGCTGTTTTCTTGTTGCTGCATCTCCTGTAGATGCAGTTGGTGCTGCTGTTGTTGCTGCTGCTGCTGCAGATGGAGAAAATATTACCCGAACCACTAAACGACCATCTGCTGCTGCTGCTGCTCGCTGCTGCTGCTGCAGCAAACGTATTGGTACTGCTGTTAGTTGGCAGCAAACACGTGTTCGTCCTAAACATACTTCCGTCTGCAGCAACAGCAACAGCAAAATCAGCAGCACAAACAGCACAACAGCAACAGTTAATTAATAATATATTAATTAATAAATAAAATTAATAAAATAAAATAAAGAAAAAAGGAGAAAAAAGTACAAAAAAAGGTGTATATTTACGTGATTCATATGTTGGTATTGAATATGCAGATTTCTTGTATATTTGTAGATAAAAAGATAAAATAAATTAGTAAATAGATAGAGAATATAATAACGAATATAATTAGTAATAAAATAAATAGAATTAATTAAAGAAACTAGAGAAAAAAAGGAAAAAAGTACAAAAAAAAAAAAAAGTGTATATATATTTACGTGATTAGTAAGTATACTGGTATTGAATATGTAGATTTCTTAAATATTAATTAGATAAAAAAAAAAAATAAATTAGTAAATAAATAAAGAATAATAAAATGAGTAAAATAAGTAATAAAATAAATAAAATTGATTAAAGAAACTAGAGAAAAAAGGAAAAAAAGTACAAAAAAAAAAAAAAAAAAATTACATGATTAGTATGCTGGTATTGAATATATAGATTTCTTCTATCTTTAAATTGTCTTCCATCATTTCTAAATTTGTCATTCCAAAAATTCTCCCAAATTGCTAATCCATTCATACCACATATACCAAACATTTTCGTCCTCCTGCTGCTGCTGCTGCTGCTGCTGCTGCTGCTGCTGCTGCTGCTGCTGCTGCTGATGGTGCTGATGGTGAGGTAACTGTTGTTTAGGATCGGGATGGTTATGATGCTGATAGGGATATTTATAATGACAATTTTATTATGATGCTTTTGCTGCTGTCCCTGTGTTGCTGCTGATTGTTGTGGTGGTAGGACTCATCCTGCTGCTGCTGCTGCTGCTGCTACTGCTGCTGCTGCTGCTGCTTCTGCTAATGGAAACTATTGATAATAATGGCAGCAGCAGCTCATGACAATCCTTCGAGCAGCAGCTGCTGCTGCTGCTTCTACTAAGAAGTCACACATACAGCAGCACACGTTGCTGCTTCAACAAATACTGCTGTTTCTGCTGCTGCTGCTGTTGCTGTTGCTGCTGCTGCTGCTGTTGTTGCTGTTGTTGTTGCGAGTGTTGTGGGATATGCAGAGGCAGCAACAGCAAAAGGGAGGAAAAAAAATTATTTATTTTATTCCTTTTTTTATTTTATAAAGAAAAAATACAACAAATCCCCTGACGCAAACTGCTGCTGCTGCTGCTGCTGCAGTGGGGGCCCCTCAGGGCCCCACGGGATCGGGGGCCCCCAAAACTTCAAACCCTAAACCCTAAACCCTAAACCCTAAACACTAAACCCTAAACACTAAAATATAAACCCTAGAGTTTTCTTAAATGTTTTCCTATTGCTGCTCAAGAAGATTTATATCCTCGAGCTGCTGCTGCAAAGACACGAGCAGCAGCAGCAGCAGCAGCAGCAGCAACTGCTGCTGCTGCTGCTATAGTACTACTGCTGCTGCTAATGCTGCTGCAGCTAGTTCTGTCACTACAAACGTAGGCATTGAGACCCCAAACTACTGCAGCAGCAACAACAGCAGCAGCAGCAGCAGCTGCTGCTGCTGCGCTAGCTGCTTCTATACCTGCTTTCGATGCTGGTGCTAATGTTGCTGCTGCTGTTAAAGCAGCAGCAGCAACAGCTGCAGCTGCTGCTGCAACAGCAGCAGCAGCTGCTGCTGTGACGTCTTCATTCGTTTTGCCTTCGAGGTGATAAGGAGGGCGACTCTGCTGCTGGGGCCAGCTGCAGCGTCTGCAGCAGCAGCAGCAGCAGCAGCAGCAAACAGCAGCAGCAACAAAAGAAGCAGCAAGCAATTAATCATTAGTTGCGGTAATTCTAATGCATACAGAGAGCAGCAACTGCAGCAGCAGCAGCAGCAGCAGCAGCAGCAACAGCAGCAGCAGCACGCACCTGCGCCTTGGGCTTGACGACACGAACTGCAGAGATGCAACGAACTGCAGCAAACAGTAGCAGCAGCAAACAGCAGCAGCAGCATTAGACAGGAGCAGCAGCAAACAGCATCAGCAGCAAAACCCTAAAATTAGCCAAAAGAATAGAGGATACGATGCTGCTGCTGCTGCTGCTGCTGCTTGCAGCGCTGCTTCTATCTAATGTAACTGCTTGGTTTGCTGCTGCTGCTGCTACTGCTGCTGCTGCTGCTGCTGCTACTGCTGCTGCTGCTGCTGTTGCTGCACCTGAAGAAATGCCGCGCTTTGTCGTCTTCGTAGGAGAAATAATTGAAGAATGCAGCACGCTGCTGCTGCTGCTGCTGCACTTGCTGTTGTTGCTGCTGCTCTTGCTGCTGCTGCTGCTGATTTCTGGGAGCAGCAAACGTTGTGCAGCAGCAATTGCTGCTGATGCGCTGTCTGCCCACTGTGGCTGCGGTATACAACGAAGCTCAGGCTCTGCTGCTTCTGCTGCTGCTGCTGTTGTTGTTGCTGTTGCTGCTGCTGTGGCTGTACTTGCTGCTGCGGGCAAGTTGCTGTTAGGCGCAAGAGCAGCAGCTGCTGCTGCTGCTGTTGCTGCTGCGGCATCGCCCAGCTTGAGGCTATCGATAGTTTGCTGCAGGGCTGCCTTCTGTTTCGCCCCGTGCTGCTGCTGCTGTTGCTGCTGCTGCAGCGGCAGCAGCAGCAAGGGAGCATGAAGCAGCAGCAGCAGCAGCGGCTGAGCAGCAGCAGCAGGAAGCTGCTGCAGCGGGAAACGAAATGCAAAGGGGAGGATCTGCCCTTCTATAAAACGTACAGTCAGGAAAGAATTTGCTGCTGCTGCTGCTGCTGCTGCTGCA